>NW_027507686.1:232590533-232695533 GCF_037356315.1 Lithobates pipiens
TTCCCGCCTCTCTCTCTCTCTCTCTTCCCGCCTCTCTCTCTCTTCCCCGCCTCTCTCTCTCTCTCTCTCTCTCTCTCTCTCTCTCTCTCTCTCTCTGTCTCTGTCTCTGTCTCTGTCTCTGTCTCTGTCTCTGTCTCTCTCTCTGTCTCTCTCTCTGTCTCTCTCTCTCTGTCTCTCTGTCTCTCTGTCTCTCTGTCTCTCTGTCTCTCTGTCTCTCTGTCTCTCTGTCTCTGTCTCTGTGTCTGTCTCTCTCTCTCTGTCTCTCCATGTCTCTCCATGTCTCTCTTGCATTAATTACCCTACCAGTTGATTCCTCATTCTTTTTATGACGAAGCGGTAATATTTTTATTACTGATAGATAATAACTTCTAATTAAGCACAATATCCTTTCTTGCCGTTGAACTGGGATTTTAATTAAGAGCTCATTAGAGCGTCTTGTGTGGGTGAGGCAGGAACATTGGTGAATGTACGAGAAGGTTCACTTCATCATCTCTGATCTTCGGTCATTTGATGAACACAAATGTTTTACGTCCCATATAGACGGTTCGGATCTCTCTTCTGGTAAGCTTGTCCTATATGGATGCTGAATATGCGTACACAGGTCTGTGCGACCGGTCAGCTTGTACTCTCGTATCAGAAGCTATTCAGGCATTCAACTTAAAGGGTAACTCCACTTTCATGTGAAAAAAATAGCAACATATAATATAGTGTAATGGCGTTATTGAGCGTTATTAGATGCGACATTTCCTTTTCAATCCGCAGCGCTGTCATTTTCTGTAAAATGCAATATGGCAGGCAGGGCTCAACAAACCCCAGGTGCCAGGTAGCAAAGGCGACAAGAATTTGCATCTTAGTGCTCGGTCTATCGCCCGAATACTCCACGCGCCCTCCCGCTATGTATTCCAGGCACTGCTTTCCCATTTGCGGCCCTGGGACTTGCACGACCATGTAGAGGGGAGGAAAAAGAGTGAATGTCCGCTCCCCTCTCCTTCTTGTTGCTGACTCTGAGGTGACGCGTGACGTCACTTGCGAGTCCCCGGGGACCGTTTCCCCAGTCATCAAGGCTGGGAAAGAATGTAATGCACTATGATGACATTCAGTGGAGCACAGGGGAGACATGCAGGGACCCCGGGTATCTCACTATCTCACTAAAGGGAACCAGTCGCCATAAAAAATCATCACATAGGGGCTTTTTACTTATTATTTAATTGTAAAAATTAGAGTTACACCCTAGCACATTAAATCCCCCCCCCCCCCCATGCCTGTAGCCATCGGGAGCAGAAAATGTCTCAGTTGGAGTAAACAATGCCCCATTTCTGGTGTCAGTGAGAGGAAATGTGCCCCATTGTCTTTGGTAGGAACTGTGCCCCATCATTGGTGTCATTGGTAGGAATTGTGCCCCATCATGGGTGTCATTGGTAGAATTGTGCCCCATCATGGGTGTCATTGGTAGGAATTGTGCCCCATCATGGGTGTCATTGGTAGGAATTGTGCCGCATCATGGGTGTCATTGGGCTCCATTGTTGGTGTCATTGGAAAGAACTGTGCCCCACCTTTGGTAGGAATTGTATCCCATCCTTGGTATCACTGAGAGGATTTGTGCTACATCATTGGTATCATTGTGCCCCATTGTTGGTGTCATTGGGAGGAACTGTGCCCCTATGTTGGTGTCAGTGAATAAAATAATGCCCCAATGGCCAGATAAAAGCTAGCAAAGGGCTGCATCCGACCCCTGGGCCACAGTTGGAGACTGCTGGATTAAATAAACAGTTCTGAAGCTTTCAATATAGTGAGTACCGTATTTATCGGCTTATAACATGCACTTTTCCCCCTGAAAATCAGGGAGAAATCATGTGATATCACAATTGCGTGATATATGTCGATTCCTGCTGCCTTGGAGTGTAAGGAGGGGACGAGCGCCGCTGGATTACACACAGCTGCGATCTCCTGTGTATCCGGCGCTCAGTCCCACCCCCTTGGCCCGGCATTGGACCACTATTCTGTCCATCATATGAGCTGGGCGGGGCTGTAAGTGACTGAGCGCCGGATACACAGGAGATCGCGGATCTGTGTAATCCAGCATTGGGGTGGCTGCAATCATCGGCAAATGCGAGTCTGCAGATGGATACTAAACAGGCTGCAATGATGGGCAAGGTAGAGGCTGCAGATGGGCATAGATCAGGCTGCATTGATGGGCACTGATAAGGCTGCAATGATGGGCACAGAGGCTACAGATGGGCATAGATCAGGCTGCATTGATGGGCATAGATCAGGCTGCATTGATGGGCATAGATCAGGCTGCATTGATGGGCACTGATAAGGCTGCATTGATGGGCACGTTAGAGGCTGCAGATGGGCATAGATCAGGCTGCAAATGGGCATAGATCAGGCTGCATTGATGGGCACTGGTGAGGCTGCAGATGGGCACTGATAAGGCTGCATTGATGGGCACTGACCCTTATTTTAAAATGTAAGGATTTTTTTTCTGAAACTTCCCTCTTAAAGTTAAGGTGTGTGTTATACGCCGATAAATACGGTAGTTCCCCTTTCTTTGTAGCTGATACAAAAACTGTTCTAGTGGCTCACAACCATCCTGTCATTAGTGGTAGCCTCGGGATTGGAGCCTGCAGTGGGATATCTTTCCTATATGTACTGTTGTGCAGAATAGTTCCATTGGTCCAAGCTGGGCCAATGTAAATGTAAAAATTGCTATACATGAGAATTCAACTTTAGGATACATTTCCAGGCGTTGAAATGCTCTGCGCTCTTAACGTGTGGCCCCCGCTGCTACTCTGCATTCAGAGCCTCCCTCCAGAACACACCGAGAATACCTCGCAATGCGGGTTTTAAATTGTACAAATGGAAGCCAAAGCCAATCTCGAGTATTTTCATATTGCTTATACAACATTTTCATCAAATCTTTTATAGAAAGGAAAATCTCTTTGAGAAAAAAAACAGCACGGAGAAAAGGGAAAGTTTCCCTTTTTTTAAAATAATGGTTTGAAGGTCTACAAAGCGTCGTTTTCTGTGTTCTTTCACTTGAGATGAGCGCCAGGAATGCTTGTGTCGGGGTGACCTTTGAAATCCTCTCCATCGGGTCCCGGGGGTACGAGGCACAGCTCTTGTTTCTGGATAGACTTTATCAATAATTCACCTGCAATTTGGGAGTTTAGTGCATTTGACCTCCAGCTGCGCTTCTGTATTGTGCCCGGTCAGGCGGAAAAATATCGTTGCTAATGAAGCGAAGATTAAAGCGGTTCTGGGTTCTGTAATAGCCTGTTTTTGTTGGATGTCACGTTGAATAGTTTCAGCTATTACGGGTTGTTAGTAATGAAAAGTGGACAGATAAAGTGGAATAATTATGTGTTTTTTTTTTTTTTTAGATCAATTGCCAACGGTTACTGAGGTCAGAGCTATATTTTGCCTGTATTTCGATAATTCTGCTTGTCACTTTGTATCGTTTTATATGTTCGTCCAATCAGACAAATTTTGTTTGCAATCTGTTACATAATGGAAAAAATAGTTAAAGGGATTTTGGTTGGGCTATAGCGGCTGAACCTCTGTGTGACTTTGGATTCTACTGCCAAGATCTAATTATTGAAATTCCCGTATGTTCGGCATTCTGGTGTCTCATTTCTCCATTAAGGAAAGTCAGACTGACGCGTTCTGCCTGGTGGGAGGAAATGTGAGTAGAGTATTTGTCTCTCCTGCCCAAGCTCCTGTGTTCCTCTGAGTAAATATATTTGAGGTGCACCCAACGCTGGCACATGTGGCTCTCTTGGAGAAGCCCAGGCCTGATACCAATGGTATTGCGGTTTTATACGTATTGACTTTCACTGCCAAGATCTAATTATTGAAATTCCAGTATGTTCTGCACACTGGTGTCTCCTATCTCTGTTAAGGAAAGTCATCCTACCACATACTGCCTGGTGGGAGGAGATGGGAGTAGAGTGTTTGTCTTTGATGCCTAAGTTTCTGTGTTCCAAAGGGTAAATACCGGTACATTTGGTGCGCCCAACACTGGCACGTGTGTGGCTCTCTTGGAAATGCCTAGGTCTGATATCAATGGTATTTTAGTTTTGTACATATTAGTTTCCACTGCCGAGATCTAATTATTGATATTCCTGTATGTTCCGCACTATGGTGTCTCCTATCTCTCAGTTAAGGAAAGTTGTCCTAACACTTACTGTCTAGAGCAGTGATTCTCAACCAGGGTTCCTCCAGAGGTTGCTAGGGGTTCCTTCAACATTGGCCAATTTCTGCCTCTCAGATAAGTTCCCACTGACACCATTGATCTTTTTAGCTATCTTTAAGGTAATACTTCCCAATGACCACAAGTGTAAGGACCATTCCTCTCACTGGCCATCACACTAATGTATATTTAGTTGTAGATTTCTAATTTTTAGCAGGGGGTTCCTCGAGACCAGAGAACTATTTCAAGGGTTCCTCTGTGTTGAAAAGGTTGAGAAAGGCTGTTCTAGAGGGAAGAGATGGTTGTATAATATTTGTCTCTCCTGCCCACACATCTGTGTTCCTCAGAGTAAATACATTTGAGGCACCCAAGGCTGGCACTTGCGTTACTCTATCAGAGATGCCTAGGCATGGTACAAATGGTATTGTGATTTTTTCACATATTGGATTTCACTGCCAAGATCTAATTATTACAATTTTTCATATGATCCGCACTATGGTGTCTTATATTTCCTTTAAGGAACGCCGTGTATGTCTGTCTTTTTTTCCCACAGATAGAGCTTTCTTTTGGTGGTATTTGATCACCTCTGGATCACAGAATCAATGCCTTCCCTACTGACAGAATGGCGATCTGCCTTGTTTACATAGGCAGGCAGACCGCCGTCCTGGCTCTCTGCCTAATGATTGGCGGGTGCTGGCAAACATCGGCTCCACGGAACCCGCAGATCATCTCCTGCTGTGCATAATCACTGCGGGAGCGGGTCACCAACGGCGAGCATACGTAGTTATGTGATCCTGCGCAGCTGAGCCACCTTGCCGCTGTATATGTAAGTTATACGGCTGGCAAGCAGTTAAGGTGATGAGTAAGGATGAGCTCCGGCGTGTTCGCACACCTCACGTGCAGAGCCCACCAGGAAGTCGGCGCTGCGCTAATCGCAGGCAGTGAGACATTTCCCGATACCTGCAGCCGCGCATCGGGACAACGTCTCACTGCCTGTGATTAGCGCAGCGCTGCGCCGATTTTCTGGTGGGCTGTGTGCACACGCGGAACTCATCCTTACTGATGAGCAGAGGGGAGTTGTTCTGAAGTCCTTTCCATGGGTGAAAAATGCTGCTCCTTCATTGATACAGTAGGTTGAGTGAGCGTTTGTCACCCTTGGCCAGGAATGGGTTGATTTACTAAAACTGAAAGTGCAAAATCTGGTGCAGCTCTGCATAGAAACCAATCCGCTTCCAGGTTTTATCGTCAAAGCTTCATTGAACAAGCTGAAGTTAGAAGCTGATTGGCTACCACGCACAGCTGCACCAGACTTCACACTCTCCAGTTTCAATAAATCAACCCCCAAAGTGTGTGATTGGCAGGATCACCAGGTGAAAATAAAGGAAATAAAAAAAGAAAACAAATGCAGCCTCCATGTCTAAAGCTGGCCATACACCTATAGATTATCTGCAGATTTTCTATGGTTAGATGGAAAAAGTGGGAGATTCCTCCATCCATACAGTTTAGTGAACATGGAGAAATCTGTTGCACTTTTTCCATCTAACCATAGAAAATCTGCAGATAATCTATAGGTGTATGGCCAGCCTAAGGACTGGTTAGCTCCGTTTTATATTATTTTTTGTTTTTAAGGTTGGAATCCATTGGATGTATTTTAAAATTGAGTTGTATCGATCTCACTTCCTGTGCTTTTTTTTTTTTTTCCTTGCAGATGGTCAGCTGTTACCTGGGAATAACCAGACCACAGAATGTAACATCCCCGGGAACTTCATGTGTAACGATGGGGTGTGCATACCAGGCGGATGGGAGTGCGACGGGCTGACTGACTGCTTTGATGGCAGCGATGAAGAGGAATGTCGTAAGTCACGCTTTCTTCCATTTCTTTGTTCTTTGTTCTCTCTCTGATCACATGATCCCTTCCTCATCTACTCTTCAGTATACATACAGTAAAGCTGACCCCTCTCGCTCAACTTGTCCACCTTCATATGCAAAACTCACCAACAGGATATTACCGTAGGTTCACCTTTTTAAAGCCTGATTCTGAACTCAAGAGCAACAGTTTAATAAAATGCAGCTTATCATTCCTATGATGTGGTTCCTGCATTTGTTTTTGTTTTTCTCCTGGTGATCCTGCCAGTAATGCATTTCCTGTCTTAGGGTGACAGCGCTAAATTACTGTAGTGTATCAATGGAGGATCAAAGGTGCCATCATAGGCTGCTCGTATGCTTTGGTCTACAAATACTTCCCTCTCTTCCTATCCTGTTAACATAAATTGGGGGGGGGGGAGGGGTGTTCTGAGAACTCAGGCGGGGTTGATATATATATATATATATATATATATATATATATATATATATATATATATATATATATATATATATATATATATATATATATATATATATATATAATAAAAAAAAAAATATTTTAACGAGGATCTGCACCCACACTCCCATATTTTTTTTTTATTCTGCAGATTTCAGATACCCATTCAGTGGATCAAGCAATGTCACGCTGAAATCCTCTCATGCCTGCCCACAGCTCTATCTCTTGCTGTCATGTTCTTTCAAAAGGTCCACCGGCTCTTCCTGGTTCAGCGGGCATGCCTCCCGATTACGTGCCAATAGGCCCGCCCCCCCCCCCTCCTCCTTTTCTGAATGGAAGGCTATGCCTGCTGGGATATGTGACGTGCATATCCTGGGAGGCAAAGCGGGCAGTGTGTGCGTCATTTGCCTAAGGCCACTGGCATTGATGGGGAGGCAGGGCCAGGCATATTTAAAAAAAAAGAAAAAAAAAAAGAAAATGTGCATTACATTCAGAGGATGGAAGGAGGGGTGGAATGGAGGGAAGTAATGAAAGAGGGTGCAGATCCGTTTTAAAGTGGGAGAAAAAACCGATGAGTAATTTGTACCTATATTAAAGCCTATAATGAGGATAGCCTAAAGTAAGAAGATGTTAGTCTTGTCAGTAATGCATACTAGCACATTATGGCTTTTCCTTGCAGGTTCCAAACCCCCCCCCCCCCCCAAAAAAAAATAGCGGTTTACTACCATTTTAAATAATGAACATGTCATACCTGCTCTGTGCAATCGTTTTGCAGCCCCAATCCTCTTCTGCCACATCCCCCCCCCCCCCCCCCCCCCGCTAGCGCTTCTGACTCTTTTTGCCTTCTGAGTGACCCCCATTGCAAGCTGCTTGCTATGGGGACAGTTGTGTGGGCTGGATCCAAAGTCACTCTCTGTGTCCATTGACTCACACAGCGTGGCTCAGCCCTGCCCCCTGCTCTCTCCTCACAGGCTGTGATTGACAGCGGTGAGTACACCCCTCACATTTTTGTAAATATTTTATTATATCTTTTCATGTGACAACACTGAAGAAATTACACTTTGCTACAATGTAAAGTAGTGAGTGTACAGCTTGTATAACAGTGTCAATTTGCTGTCCCCTCAAAATAACTCAACACACAGCCATTAATGTCTAAACCGCTGGCAACAAAAGTGAGTACGCCCCTAAGTGAAAATGTCCAAATTGGGCCCAAAGTGTCAATATTTTGTGTGGCCACCATTATTTTCCAGCACTACCTTAACCCTCTTGAGCATGGAGATCACCAGAGCTTCACAGGTCACCACTGGAGTCCTCTTCCCCTCCTCCATGATGACATCACAGAGCTGGTGGATGTTGGAGACCTTGCGCTCCTCCACCTTCTGTTTGAGGATGCCCCACAGATGCTCAATAGGGTTTAGGTCTGGAGACATGCTTGGCCAGTCCATCACCTTTACCCTCAGCTTCTTTAGCAAGGCAGTGGGTCATCTTGACACCATCTGAACCATATAAGTTTATCTTTGTCTCATCAGACCACAGGACATGGTTCCAGTAATCCATGTCCTTAGTCTGCTTGTCTTCAGCAAACTGTTTGTGGGCTTTCTTGTGCCCCATCTTTAGAAGAGGCTTCCTTCTGGGATGACAGCCATGCAGACCAATTTGATGCAGTGTGCGGCGTATGGTCTGAGCACTGACAGGCTGAACCCCCACCCCTTCAACCTCTGCAGCAATGCTGGCAGCACTCATACATCTATTTCCCAAAGACAACTTCTGGATATGACACTGAGCACGTGCACTCAACTTCTTTGGTCGACCTGTTCTGAGTGGAACCTGTCCTGTTAAACCGCTGTATGGTATTGACCACCGTACTGCAGCTCACTTGCAGGGTCTTGGCAATCTTCTTATAACCTAGACCATCTTTATGTAGAGCAACATTTCTTTTTTTCAGGTCCTCAGAGAGTTCTTTGACAGGAGGTGCCTTGCAGTGACCAGTATGAGAGAGTGAGAGCGATAACACCAAATTTAACACACCTGCTCCCCATTCACACCTGAGACCTTGTAACATTAACGAGTCACGTGACACAGAGGAGGGAAAATGGCTACTTGAGCCCAATTTGGACATTTTCTCTTAGGGGTGTACTCACTTTTGTTGCCAGTGGTTTACACATTAATGGCTGTGTGTTGAGTTATTTTGAGGGGACAACAAATTTACACTGTTATACAAGCTGTACACTCACTACTTTACATTGTAGCAAAGTGTCATTTCTTCAGTGTTGTCACATGAAAAGATAGAATAAAATATTTACAAAAATGTGAGGGGTGTACTCACTTTTGTGAGATACTGTGTATGTGTGTAACCACGACACTACCTCCCTGGAGTTTGCATGTTCTCCCTGTGTCTGTGTGGGTTTCCTCCGGGTACTCCGGTTTCCTCCAACACTCCAAAGACATGCAGATAGGATAATTGGCTGCTGTCTAAATTGGCCTTAGTATATGAATGTGAGTTAGGGACCTTAGATTGTAAGCTCCTTGAGGGTAGGGACTGATGTACAATGTATATGTAAAGCGCTGCGTTAGTTGACGGCGCTATATAAGTACCTTATATATATATATATATATATATATATATATATATATATATATATATATATATATATATATATATATATATATATATATATATATACAAGCAAAAGCCCAGAACAAAAATGTTTTTCTTCTTCTATAAAAGTCTTTGATCGCCATAAGTGGTTCCTAAATTTTGCGATTTGTCACCTTTTTAGGTAAATCAAGATTCTGTTTAAACTTCTCCACCATGAAATGTGCATGTCAGTCTTTCTGGACTCTGCTGCCTCTGCTGGCCAAAACGAGATCTGCGGCTTCTTTTATTTTTCCGCGAGCTTTGGAGTGAGAAATCTTGCTCGGAGTAAATATGTTTTATGTGGCACCCCCCACTGGCACATCTGTGGCTCTCTCTTGGATGTTTCCGGATGTGCCCGGGCCTGGTTGGCAAGGCTCCTCTAATCTGCTTTGTATCAATTCTCTCTTAAGTCCTGTTTGAAACATGTGAGGCTGTGATAGGAAAAGGCAGACGACACTTCCCGATTCTGTTCTCCATGCGGAGACGTCGCCTTGATCTGAGATGCATCAGCTGGACCAGAGCAGGGACGGGGGAGGGTAAAATCTGGGTTTAGATGGCATTTTAGGAGTGTACACCCGCTGGAGCAGAGTCTGCTGGAAGAGTGGAATTCATCTATATGCCAAACCAAAGCCCAAGGCTGTTTATATAGGAATAATGTGATCGGGTCTGTCTTTTGTGTACATATGAGCATCAAAATGGAGCAGGCAGGGGCAAGGTGCATGAAGACTCCTCCGGGGGGGTCCAATGGTTGATGATTTCTACCCCTTTCAACCACTTTTTATTGGACAGGACAGAAATCCTAGAAAAGGACATGAAATACGAACAAAGCATATCCCTCTCAAATGGGTAGGGAACCTTGGCTCTCCAGCTGTTTTGAAACTACAAATCCCATCATGCCTCTGCCTCTAGGAGTCATGCCTGTGATTGTTAGGGTCTTGCAATGTCTCATGGGACTTGTAGTTTCAAAACAGCTGGAGAGCCAAGGTTCCCTACCCCTGTGTGTGCTTTTTTTTTATAGGAGGAATAGGTATTATAGCAGAAAGTAAAAAAAAAAAAAAAATATATATATATATATATATATATATATATATTAAAAAAATAAATTATATATATATATATACATTTTTTTTTTTTTTTTAAATAAAAGCCACAGAGGTGATCAAATACCACCAAAAGCTCTATTTGTGGGGGGAAAAAAAGTGATGCAATTTAATTTTAATTTGTGTACAGCGTTGAATGACTCCGCAATTGTCAGTTAAAGCAACGCAGTGCCGTATTGCTAAAAATGGCCTGGTCTTTAAGGAGGTACGGGAATCAGATAAGTGAAAGTTCCACTGTTGGATGAAACTCTGCTTTAAAGCTGATTTCCACCCAAAAATGGAACTTCCGCTTTAAGAGAAAGTGACCCCCTGACATTTGGCATGTCATTTTTTTGGGGGGGGGGAGCAGAAACCCTATTTTTAGAGGGTCCCAGCTCCCACTTCCTCCTGGCGCACCCGCTGCGCCGGAAGGAAGATCACCTCTCCCCCCTCCCTCTTGGCAATCATCTGGGACACGTCACAGGTCCCAGATGATTGCCCAGCCAGTTACAGTGCGCAGCGCGGCTCGTGCAAGCTCAGTGCATGCCCATCTGTGAAGACACAGCCGGGCGCCTACAGTGACAACGCCGGTGCCAGAGAGAGGAGCGGGGCGTCATTCCCCCGCATCGCTGGACCCTGTGACAGGTAAGTGTCCGATTTATTAAAAGTCGGCAGCTGCAGTATTTGTAGCTGCTGACTTTTAATTATTATTATAATTTTTTTTTTTAATTGGAACTCCACCTTAAGGGCCACTCGCCGTGAAGCCGCAAATATGAGTACGGCCACAGCAAAGTGGCTAAAGAGCCAGCGGCGGTAGCAAGGGGTTTAAATACACTCCAGTAAGTGAGCGTTGTCTCCCTTGCAAGTGTCCTATAGGAAGGATCACTGGGTGAAAATAAAGGAAAAAAAGCCTAAAAAAGAAAAGAAAACTAATGCAGGTACCACATTTACAGAGCGGGAAGCTGTAATACAATGATTTTTTCATGTTGTTGGGTTTAGATCTGCTTTATTTGGGAAACGTTGGTGTGCACATAACGCAATGTTATCATTAGTATAACTGGTTCTTTCTTTCCTCTCGTTCTCTTTATGCTTGGGTCAGACTAGGTGGGAAAGTCAGGAGACCGTCTTCTCTGCTCACAGGTAATTCTGGATGTCACCCACCTCATTGTATGGCTGAGATAAATACAGTGCTCACTCCTTCTACTCCTCAGGATTTATCATATATATGGTGCATGTTTATAGCATTTTCTACTAGGAACATATTTGTATTGCATTTTATGTGTTTAAAACCACTCAAGGACCGCCTCGCGCCGATGTACGTTGGCAGAATGGCACGGCTGGGTACAATCGCGTACCTGTACGTTGCTCTTTAAATGCCCAGCCATGGGTCAGGAGCGCGCCACCGCCGGCGCGCTCCTGACCCGGTCCTGAGCTCCGTGACCGTGGCCGCGGGACCAGTGGACCCGATTGCCGCTGGTGTCCCGCGATCGGGTCCGGGTCACAGAGCTGAAGAACAAGGAGAGGTCTGTGTAAACAAACCTCTCCCCGTGCTTCCTAGTGTGGCTGTCACCAATCGTCTGTTCCCTGATATAGGGAAAGACGATCAGTGACGTCACATGCCAGGTGACAATGGTGTCAAAATGATGTCCGATGTGTCCGCCATAATGTCGCAGTCACAATAAAAATCGCTGATCACCGCCATTAATAGTAAAAAAAAAAAAAAAAAATTAATAAAAATGCTATAAAACTATCCCCTATTTTGTAAACGCTATAACTTTTGCGCAAACCAATCAGTAATTGCTAATTGCTAATTTTTTTTTTTTTACCAAAAATATGTAGAAGAATAGGCATCGGCCTAAACTGAGGAAAAAAATATTTTTTTTATATATTTTTTGGGGATATTTATTATAGCAAAAAGTAAAAAATATTGAATTTTTTTCAAAATTCTCGCTCTATTTTTGTTTATAGCGCAAAAAATAAAAACCGCAGAGGTGATCAAATACCACCAAAAGAAAGCTCTATTTGTGGGGGAAAAAGGGACACCAATTTTGTTTGGGAGCCGCGTCGCACGGCCGCGCAATTGTCAGTTAAAGCGACACAGTGCTGAATCGCAAAAAGGGGCTTGGTCCTTTGGCTGCAAATTGGTCCGGGGCTTAAGGGGTTAAAGGGCGTTTATGCTTCTACTCCGTCCTTCAAATTTTGCTGGTTACCATATTTTATCTATAAACCGTATTCTTCTCTCCCAAGCTGAAAAAAATAAAAAAAAATAAAAAATGAGAAAATATTTTAGAAATTAATCCACTTCAATACCGGGCATTTTTACCCCCCCTCCTCTGTCCTGCCCAATTTTCAGCGCTGTCAGTTTTTGAATGACAGTTGCGCCGTCATGCTACAATGTACCCAAATGAATGTTTTATCATTTTCTTTCACACAAATAGAGCTTTCTTTTGTTGGTATTTAATCCCCACTGGGCTTTTTTTATTTTTTACTAAGCAAAGGAAAAAATACTTTTTCGGGAAAAAAAAATGCGCTTTCTTTGTTTCTGTTTTTTTGCAAATAAATAATCATTCTTCATACATTTAGGCCAAAATGTAGGGATGCGCCGATACTGGTATCGGTACCGATAATCGAGTATTTTCATGAGCACTTGTGCTACTGAAAACTGTGTGGTGCGATTTGCAACCATTCAAAAACAAAGGGCTTAAATCACACTGCAAAAGACCTCATGCAATTTGAACAGGAATGCGGTGCGATTTGCTGTCCGAATCTCATGTGGTTTGCCACACTGCTCCTGTGTGGACCCAGGCTGAAAATACTATGACAAACCTGGGTTCACACAGGAGTGGTGTGGGAAACCACATGCGTTTTGGACAGGAATTGCACCGCATTCCTGTTCTAATTGCATGGGAGATTTTGCAGTGCAATTTGCGGCCATTCATTTTGTATGCATGCAAATCACACCGCAAAGTATCGTTTCTCGTACTCGCCATTAAAAAAGGTATCGGTGCATTCCGAAATGTATTCTACTACGTTTCTTTTTGGTGAAAATAACCAAAATCAGTGTATATATTTTTTCACTTGTAGAAAAGTTAGAGTCCACAAACTATGGTAAATATCTAAAAATCAATCCTGATGGTCAGTCTCATTTCTTGAGTCCCAAAAATCCCAGGACAGTCCAGATACCCCCCAAATTACTCCGTGTCTTACCCAGCACCATGCCAAGGGAAGGAGAGGAATTGGACTGGAGCAGTCATGGGATCGTTCCATTACATTCCTAAAACAAAAAGTGTAGGTTGTCCAGGGGTATGGGAGGCGACTGAGGGGAAATTACTACTTTGTGGCCTGGAGTTCTGCTTTTAAAGTGGAAATTTACCTAGAAATGTGTGAATGGACAGGATTTATATTGCAGAAGAGACGTGCTAGATCTTATTCTGCAATAAAGGGTACCTACCTGTCTGGTTGCATGCGCAGCTCAGAGTACAAACCTGGCATGTGCCGGGATGAATGAACTTGCATCTGAAGTCATCACAATGTGACCAATCAAGATGCCCGAAGACCCCAAACCAAGAAGGGGGATGGGCGAAGATGTCCACGTTCATCAAGGGAACTTGTGGACACATCATTGGTAGAGGGAGGCTTCCTCACCACCTAATTTAAAGGATAAGTTCACCTTTTTGAACATGTTACATGCTAACTCCATCAGACCCCTTTTCTTGTGACAGCAAGCTGGGGATCTTCTTAAGCCTTTTTCTGACACTTGTTGCTTACAAATTAAAATAAGTATTTTAGAGTCCCAAAACATATAAATAAAATTATGTATATTTTTCTTTAGCAATGACCCTAGAGAATAAAATTGCAATTGTTGCAATATTTTATGTCACATTGTATTGCGCAGCAGTCTTTCACATTTTTTTTTTTTTTTTGGAAGAAAGAAATTTTCATAAAGCAAAAAATAACAAAACCGTAAAATGTTAGCCCAATTTTTTTTGCATAATGTGAAAGATGATGTTACGCATAGTAAATAGACACCAAACATGTCATGCTTTAAAATTGCGCACGCTTGTGGAATGGCGACAAACTACGCTACTTGAAAATCTCCATAGGAGACTCTTAAAAATTTCTACAGGTTACATGTTCAGAGTTACAGAGGAGATCTTGTGCTAGATTTCTTGCTCTCGCTCAGGCATTCAAACCACACATGTGAGGCATCACTGAACACTGTTTACATTTCCTGACGCGACTTATGTATGCGCTAGCTTTGGCGCGTGAGCACAAAGGGATGGGGAGCTTTCCTTTTTTTTTTTTTTTTTTCTTATTTTATTTTATTTATCTTTTTTTTTTTACACTGTGCCTTCAAATTATAATTTTTTGATCACTTTTATTGCTGTCATAAGGAATATTAACATCCCTTGTGACAGTAGCAGGCAGTGACAGGTACTCTTTATGGAGAGATCAGGGGTCTATAAGACCCCCCCAATCTAAATAAGACCCCCAATCTAAATCCCTCTTTTGCACTTAAAAGCATTAAAAACGCCACGTTTGGCTGTTTTGAATACTGTCCTATTTAAAAAATTTGGTGAATTTAAAGTGGAAGTAAACCCATCGATTTAAACAGTTAAAAAAAAAAGGCATCCCGGGAATGCTAACTGCACATTGGTTGTGCTCTCAGCCAAACTATCAAACCATCCAATGGCTGGTGTCATAACGAATCACATGTGCAGCACCATAGCAGTTGGAGATTAAACAGAGGCAAAGATGGCAGCTTCCTTGGCTGAAAACGATAGGGGAGTTTACTTCCACTTTAAGGCTTCAGTAATCCAGAAGTGATGTCATGACATCCCTTCAGGGTTACTAGATTCCGAGACCCGATCAAAGCCGGTTGCTTCTTTGTTTGGGTCTCCGGCCAGCCATGCCGGCTGGTCAAGTTTGGGCCTCCCCGTGGGACGGTGGGGGAGGGGAGGGGGGCGTCCCCTCCCACTGCTTGTAATAACAGCTGCATTGGTTGTTACTAGAAAGCCGACCATACCCTCTAAAAAATCGGTACAACTCCTTGAAGCCGAGGATATTTGCATATTTGCATTACATCGGCATGAAGGGTGTTAAGTATAGCACCCTCAGCATATACACACCTGGTCGCTGCTTCTGCAGCTAAAGGGGATAGTGGTTAAGGGGCAGTAAAAGCCAAGCTAAATATTGTTTTGCCGCCCTTCAACTGCTAGTGTGGCCTCTGACTTCCCTAGCGGTCTTGTACGGTGGACTGTTCCTGATGTCATCAAGCCCATAGAATTGCTCTGGATGTGCGGATGTCCAGAACGGTCTACTGCTGGATCGTTGGGGGAGGGGGGGGGGTGGGAGGTGCCTTTTGACATTGGAGCGGAGGATTAGGTGAGTGTAAGGTTTCTCAAATCCCAACAAAAACGAGCAGTTGACTCATGCAATGCTGGCACATCACACTGCACTTTATTTTTGCCCGGAGTTGGGCTTTAAACGCAGATCTTAATAGGAGTGGTAATACATGCTTTGTTAGATCTTGCTGTACAAACGGCCCTTATACAAGCAGAAGCCCTTGTAACCATATCTTTAGAAGGGAAGTGATTTTAGCTGATCTGTAAAGACTTACCCAATAGGTGTTGGCACTCTGGCAGAAATGTTAGAGGCTTTTATTTTCTAACCTGAACTAGAAAAGTCTCCACTGAAATCGTATTAACATTTGTACTGCCCTCCTGCTAATATTGTATACTTTGGAGGAATATAATATATTGTGATAGTATAGAGCAGTGATGGCGAACCTTGGCACTCCAGATGTTTTGGAACTACATTTCCCATGATCCTCATGCACTCTGCAGTGTAGTGGAGCATCATGGGAAATGTAGTTCCAAAACATCTGGGGTGCCAAGGTTCGCCATCACTGGTATGGAGTATCTTTTGAGACCATCGGTAGAAAGGGTGAGCACTGTCATTTTAGGCTACATTTGTCCAACCCATTGTATGTGGATTAGTGGTGAAGTCATTGTGTGTGGTTTAGTCATTTTGTGTGGTTGAAGCTTCCATTTTTAAATTGTCTTTGGCCAATCCTTGCGCAACCAGTGACATCATGGAGGTAATTCTGGGGCTGATTTACAAATAAATAATCCAATACTAGAAGAAGATGTGAGGGATCTAATTTATGTAACACCAAAAATTTGCAAAGCTCTGCATCGGTGATGGCGAACCTTGGCACTGCAGATGTTTTGGAACTACATTTCCCATGATACTCAACTACACGGCAGAGTTCGCCATCACCGCTCTACATACTATACATTGCTTATCAGTCTCTGCCCTCAAGGAGCTTACAATCTAAAGTAATTATGTCCTAAGCATACATACACCAACTAGGGTTTGGACAGGAGCCAATTAACCAAAATGTCTTTGTGGTATGGGAGGAAATCGAAATAACCAGAGAAAACCCATACAAGCACCGAGAGAATATGCAAACTCCATGCAGATAGTAGGAACATAAGGAAGTCATTGCAATGTGCTTTGCCTGGATTTAATAAAGTTGGGTGTGATCTGACCTCATCGGTGCGTGACTTTCTACTTTTCTGCTACGTTAGTCGGCATCCTGGTCATATCTGGCCGGCGAATATAATGGAAGCAGCAAGGATGGCTTAGCGGTTGGCACTTCTGCCTAGAGGCACTAAGGTTCCCCGTTTGTATCCTGGTTAGGACGCTAACTCTATGGAGACATGTAAAGATATCGCCGCTCCAAGCCTGCATTAAAACATTTCGAAGACCTGGTGCTAACCAAATCTCCAGATAACCGCTAAGTTGTCCTGTTGCTTTGTTTATGTTCACTTTGGGAAAATTTCCTGTTGTGACTCCAAAACCTCAAGTGAAATAAAATCTCCCCACTGAACGGGGGGCAGCAAAACTAAAAGCAGTTGGGCAGTTTCTCTACCCTTTCTAGTGACCGTGTTGTGGGCAAATTGTCACCAGCCACTGGATAGACTAAGGCATCCATTTTCAACCAGGGTTCCTTCAGGGGATGCTAGGGATTCCTTGCACAATGAGCAATTTCTGCCTCCCCAAAAAAATTGACCACTGACACCAATGATGTTTTTAGCTTTCTGTAATGAGGAATGTTTCCCATTGACCTTTGTAAGGTGCATTCTTCCTAATCGTCATCACGCCAATCTACCGCAAGCTTTAGACATAGTAATTAATAATGGGCTCCTTGGGGCTTGAAAGTTATTTTAAGGGTTCCTCCTTGTTAAAGAGGTTGAGAAAAGCTGTACTAGAGTGGTATAGGCTTTAGAAGCCAATAAGCTATTTACCTTTGTTTTTGTTTTTTATATTCCATGGAAAGCAGGAATCTGATTCCTGTTTTTTGTGAACTGCACCACCATTTTGATTTGCTCTACAAATAAGCCTCTGGATGCTTAAGTGATGCCACTGGTCTTCATATATTCTTTTGGCTTGACCCATCATGGCTGCCGCAGCGAAGACTCATAGACATCGGTTGTCCTCTCCATTGAGCCTTATCATAGCTGAAGCAAACATGTCCTCCCGTTTGCTATGGAAAATTTTCATATCACTGTTGGTTTTGCTTGTAGATTATTTGTGAGCACTTATATCTACTCTCAGGATGCCTCGGCCATCTTCAACACATCACGGGATCGCTCCTTGAGGCTTGAAAGTTATTTTAAGGGTTCCTCCTTGTTAAAGAGGTTGAGAAATGCTGTATTAGAGTGGCATAGGCTTTAGTAGCCAATAAGCTGTTGGCCTTTGTGGTTTTTTTTTTTGTTTTTGTTTTTTTGTTTTTTTTTATATTCCATAGAAAGCAGGAATCTGATTCCTGGTTCTTGTGAGCTGTACCCCCAATTTGATTTGCTCTAGAAATAAGCCTCTGGAAGCTTAAGTGATGCAATTGGTTACATAGTTAGGTTGAAAAAAGACACAAGTCCATCCAGTTAAACCTTAAAAACAATAAATAAAATAAAAAATATCGTACAATCCTATATGCCCAATTTTATACCCACAGTTGATCCAGAGGAAGGCAAAAAAAACCCAGCAGAGCATGATCCAATTTGCTACAGCAGGGGAAAGAAATTCCTTCCTGATCCCCCCCCCAGAGGCAATCGGATTTTCCCTGGATCAACTTTACCTATAAATGTTAGATTCCAGTTATATTATGTACATTTAGGAAATAATCCAGGCCTTTCTTAAATCAATCTACTGAGCTGGCTAGAACCACCTCTGGTGGGAGCCTATTCCACATTTTCACAGCTCTTACTGTGAAGAAACCTTTCCGTATTTGAAGATGAAATCTCTTTTCATGTAGACGTAAAGAGTGCCCCCTTGTCCTCTGGATTGACCGTAAAGAGAATAATTCAAAACCAAGTTCACTATATGGACCCCTTTATATATTTGAACATGATAATCATGTCCCCCCTTATTCTCCTCTTCTCAAGAGAGAATAAATTCCGTTCCTCTAATCTTTCCTTATAGCTGAGCTCCTTCATGCCTCTTATCAGTTTGGTTGCCCTTCTCTGCACTTTCTCCAGTTCCCCGATTACCTTTTTGAGAACTGGTGCCCAAAACTGGTCTTTGTATAGTCTTTTGGCTTGACCCATCATGGCTGCCGCAGCGAAGACTCCTAGACCTCGGCTGTCCTCTCCATCAAGCTTTGTCATATCTGAAGCGAACACATCATCCCATTTGCTATGGAAAGTTTTCATATCACTGTTGGCTTTTTTGTGAGCACTTATAGCTAATCTCAGGATGCCTAGGCCATCTTCAACACATCACGGGATCACTGGGAGTTAATTAATAAATGTGCTTTGATGGCACCAACCCGCCTCCATACTTCATGCCTTGGTAGGGTGCATAATAATGATCCATGAAGCAGAGACAGCAAGCCTCAGCACCTTAGAGGAGAATCGGCACATGCTGTGTTGCCCATGGCAACCGATAGTCATTTCGGCTTCTCTCGCTGCAGCATGGAGAAATGGAGAAGCGGTAACCTGTTGGGTGCTAAAGGCAATGCCGCCTTCATTTCCTCCTTTATCTACGTCCATAAATTAGGCCTGTTGCGTGTGCTGGAGAAGACACACTGTGATTTATATGCGGCAAGGACTGAAAATCTCAAGTTTCACAGAAAGACAGTCGCTGAGTTTTTTTTTTATTATTATTATAAGTCTCCTGGAATGGAGATAAGTCAATTGTCAAAAAAAAAGAAATGCACAAAGCCATTTGCATTTTCTCCCGCAGAGCCAGCGTCCCTGTCACTCCCGATTCTCTTCACCTCGTCTTATCCGTTGTAAACGATGAGCCGAGTAAAATGATGGGACTGACATTTTCAGCTGCGCTCCAGTAAGTGCGCCACCACACACTTACACAGATTATCTCCGGAGATATAGATATCAGACACCTGTGCCTTGCAAGATTTCCCTTTTATAGATCCCTTGCAACCGATTGACAGGCCAATATTTTTGTGCCAGGCGGTGTGCGGCGTGACTTCACGTTTCAGTACGTTTCCTAGACCATTTTTTATTAGAAATAAAGGGGTTGATTTACTAAAACTGGAGAACGCGAAATCTGGTGCAGCTCTGCATAGAGACCAATCGCCTTCCGTTTTTTTATTTTTTTATGTCGAAGCTTAAAGGGGAGGGCCAGCCGGGAAATTTTATTTTTTAAAAGTCAGCAGCTACAAACACTGTAGCTGCTGACTTTTAAGAAGCACACTTACCTGTCCTGGGTGCCCGCGATGTCGGCCGCCCAAGGCCGACCATCCCTCGGCTCTCGGGTCCCCGGCGCCGCCATTCCAACTAAGGGAAACAGGCAGTGGAGCCTTGCGGCTTCACTGCCCATTTCCTACTGAGCATGTGTGAGTCGCGCAGCACTTTGTGAATGGGGCCACTGTGTTCTGGGGGACACACAGTTCCCAGAACACACCGTGTCCTATTTACTAGAAGACAACGTGAGGAGGAGAAGACCGAAGATCACCGCAGAATAGGTAGAGGCAGATTGGGATGATCTGCCTAGCAACAGGCATTTCTGGTAAATTACATTTTTTTATTTATTTTTTCCTCCAATTTTTTAGGATTATTTTTAGGCATTTTTTTTTTTTGAGTGGCCTTCCACTTTAAAGGAGTTGTAAAGTCAGAAGGTTGTTTATCTTAACCGCTTGCCGACCAGCCACTGTCAATATCAGGATAGCAGGCATGCACGTGCCCGCTGGGGTTGCCAATGCTCGTGGCAGACAAGTACAATCGTGGGTTTGAGAGGCAGAACAGGGACGTGTGTGTAAACGCACAAATCCCTGTTCGGGTGAGGAGTGACAGATCGTGAGTTTCTAATAGCTAGGAAACACAGTTCGTCACTTCTTCAAGGTCAGTCCCCTCCCCCTACAGTTAGAAACACACACAGGGAACACAGTTAACCCCTTGATCGCCCCCTAGTGTTAACCCCTTCCCGGCCAGTGACATTTTTACAGCAATCAATGCATTTTTTTTTAGCACTGATTGTTGTATAAATGCCAATGGTCCAAAAAATGTGTCAAAAGTGTCCGATGTGTCTGCCATAATGTCGCAGTCCCGATAAAAAACGTAAATCGATGCTGTTACTAGTAAAAAAAAAAATAATAATAACAAAAATGCTATAAATCTATCACCAATTTTGTAGACTCTATAACTTTTGTGCAAACCAATCAATATACGCTTATTGTGATTTTTTTTTTTAGGTCCGCCGGACTTTTATATACATTATAAACAGTAGTTGCATCTGATTATTCTATATTTCTCGTTGCACCATTTTTCATTTATATGAATTCCATCAATCTGCTTCCCATAATGGAAAATATTTAACATTTACATAGGTGCTTCCCAAACCTTCCGCTGGACTTTTGGGAAGAAAAAGTCTGCTGGAGCCCACACACACGATTGAATAATCCGACGGATTCTGGTCCACCGGATAGTCCGATCGTGTGTAGGCGTCATTAGACCCCTTCCACACTGGGGCAGTTTTCTGGTTCTTTAGCGCTACAAATAGCCTCTGCTAAGCACCTGAAAACCGCCTCCCATTCATTCCAGTGTGCCTTTTGACACTGGGGCGGGGTGGCTGCGGGACGGGAACAAAATTCCCACAAGCAGCATCTTTGGGGCGGGTTGGGAGCGGTGCCTATCGGTGCCCAATGTAAAAAAAAAAAAAAGTATGGGTAATCGGCATCTGCGAGTACTCGGTCTTGTAGTTGTATTGGTGCAACCCTACCCATGGGGCACATGGGAGACATCGGCCAATTCAATTAAAACCCACCAATAGGCTTTACTGTCCTCCCTGTCAATGCAGTCCTATTAGCAGGCCCCTGCCTTTTCTTTATGTTCCCTACAGAGTTTACTTCAGTCTCACTGAGGAGCTGCCACTAAAGTATATGGACTATTATAGACTCAGACATTTAGGTTATTTTAACAAGTCATATTATAATATATAAAAAAAATGTTTTAACGGGATAAAAGATCTTGCGAGCTACCGAGATGAATCGCTTAAATAATATATTCTATATGCAATATTTTCAGCTGCTGACACTGTTCACATTCCCATATAGTTGTGCTAAATAAATCTAATAAATCAATGTGTGGCACATTGATTTATTAGACTATTATTTTTTATCGTATATACATTATAAACAGTAGTTGCTTCTGATTATTCTATATTTCTCGTTGCACAATTTTTCATTTATATGAATTCCATCAATCTGCTTCTCATAATGGAAAATATTTTACATTTTCTGTATTTGGTGTTCTCTCAGTAGTTGTAGGTGCTTCCCAAACCTTCCTGATGCTTCACACACACACAATGCTGTGAAAAAGTATTTGCCCCCTTTCTGATTTTTTTTTTTTTTTTTTTTATTTGCCTATTTGTCACACTCAGATCATCAAACTAATTTTATTATTACACAAAGATAACACTCGTAAATACCAAATGCCGTTTTTAAATGATGGTTTCATTTATTAAGGAAAAAAAGCTGCCCAAACCTGTCTGCCTTAATGTGAAAAATTAATTGCCCCCTAAACCTAATAACTGGTTGTGCCACCCTTGGCGGCAACAACTGCAATCAAGCGTTTGCGATAACTGGCAAGGAGTCTTTCACTTTGCTGTGGAGCAATTTTGGCCCCACGCTTATTTGCAGAATTGTTTTAATTCAGCCACATTGGAGGGTTTTCCAGCATGAAGGGCCTGTATAAGGTCATGATACAGCATCTCAATTGGATTTAAGTCCAGGCTTTTACTAGGCCACTCCAAAACCTAAATTTTGCTTTGTTTGAACCATTTGGAGGAGGACTTGCTGTTGCGTTTCGGATCATTGTCCTGCTGCATAAACCAAGTGAACTTGAGGTTGAGATCACAAACTTATGGCCGGACATTCTCCTTTAGGATTTTCTGGTAGAGAACAGAATTCATGGTTCCATCAATTATGGTAAGTCGTCCAGGTCCTGAAGCTGCAAAGCAGCCCCCAGACCATCACGCTACCACCACCATGTGTGACTGTTGGTATGATGTTCTTGTTATGAGATGCTGTATTGGTTTTATGCCAGATGTAACGGGACGCACACCTTCCAAAAAGTTACATTTTTGTCTCATCAGTCCACAGAATATTTGCTTAAAAGTCTTGGTGATAATTGAGATGTTTTTTGGTAAATGTGAGATGAGCCTTTGTGTTCTTTTCGGTCAGCGTTGGCTTTGGCCTTGGAAGTCTCCCATGGACGCCATTTTTGCCCAGTCTCTTTCTTATTGTTGAATCATGAACACTGATCTTACCTGAGGCAAGTGAGGCCTACAGTTCTTTAGATGTTCTGGGTTCTTTTATGACCTCCTGGATGAGTTGTCATCATGCTCTTGGAATAATTTTTGTAGGCCGGTCTCTCCTGGGAAGGTTCACCACTGTTCCAATTTATCTCCATTTGTGGATAATGGCTCTCTCCGTGGTTCACTGGAGTTCCAAAGCCTTAGAAAGGGCGTTGAAACCCTTCCTAGACCGATACATGTACATTACTTTGTTTCTAATCTGTTCTTGAATTCTTTTAGATTGTGGCATGATGTGTGGCTTTTTGTGATCTGTTAGCGTGCTTCACCTTGTCAGACAGCTTCTATTTATGTGATTTCTTGATTCAACAGGTCTGGCAGTAATCAGACCTGGGTGTGGCGAGTGAAATTTAACTCGGCTTTCCAAAAAATTGTGGTTAATCGCAGTACATTCATGATTCAGCATGGGAGGGCGGGATTACTTTTTCACATAGGGCCAGGCAGGTTTGAACAGCTTTTTTCCCTTTAATAAATGAAATAATAATGTAAAAACGGCATCTTGGATTTACTCTGGTTATCTGTGTGTGATCTGAATCATTTAAGTGTGAGAAATATAAAAAAAAAAATTCACAACACTGTATATATCACACACTATATTACCAACTGTATTGTGGCGCCTGCCTTTACACTCGCATGAATTTCAATGGCATCCCAGTCTTAGTCCATAGGATTCAATATTGAGTTGACCCACCCTTTGCAGCTATAACAGCTTCAATTCTTCTGGGAAGGCCATCCACAAGGTTTAGGAGTGTGTCTGTGGGAATGTTTGACCATTCTTCCAGAAGCTCATTTGTGAGGTTAGACACTGATGTTGGACGAGAAGCACTGGCTCGTAGTCTCTGCTCTAATTCGTCACAGAGGTGTTCTATCGGGTTGAGGTCAGGACTCTGTGCAGGACAGTCAAGTTCCTCCACCCCAAACTCACTCATCCATGTCTTAATGTCTTCATCCAAGATTTGTGGTTGGTTCTCCAAGATGTTTGGAACAACTTACCTGTCGAATTCCTTCAAAAACTGTGTGCAAGTGTACCTCGAAGAATTGATGTTGTTTTGAAGGTAAAGGATGATCACACCAAATGTTGATTTGTTTTGGATTTCTCTTCTGTTTATTTACTTTCCATTTTTTTAATTGATAAACTATCAGCACTTCTATTTCTGAAAGCATTCTTCATATACAGCATTTTCCCACACCTACCGAAGATATTTACCCAGTGGTGTATATTGCAGTATATCTCTATTTTTTTATTTATTTTTTACTTAAAATGAAGATTGCGATTCTAAAGAACTTTTTTTTATGTTAAAGATTTTACAACCCCTGAAAATTAGATTATCAAACAAGATGGCAATAAAATAAAACATTATATTTGCTTAAATTAAACAAGATGGCAATAAAATAAGTCATAATACTCTTTCCTTCAATCAAATTTAAAGAAATGTAATGAAAAAACATGTAATGTGTAAAGAAATAAAAAAAAATTACCATTGAGTTTTATTGGCGTTTTTTTTTTTTTTTTTTTTTTAAAAGCCAGCAGCTACAAATACTGCAGCTGCTGACTTTTAAAATAGTGACACTTACCTGTCCAGCTCGCCCGCGATGTCGGCACCCGAAGCCGATCGCTAGGTCGTCTGTCGGGTCCTGCCGCCGCCATCTTGGGTATGGGAATCAGGAAATGGAGCCTTTCGGCTTCATTTCCCGGTTCCCTACTGCGCATGCGCGAGCCGCGCGGCGCAATCCGGACGGTCCCCGCTGCCTCTGGGAACTGTGTGTTTCCCAGCAGGCAGCGGGGCACTTGCGCAAAGGGGCGGGCAGTTGCGGAACGGGGCGTAATCTACGCCCCTTTCTGCAGACAGGTCTCCCGGAAGTGGGTGCAGTTACCTGGATTATCCAGGTAACTGCACCCCCCTCCCCCCTGAAAGGTGCCAATTGTGGCGCCGGAGGGGGGGGGGATTCCGATGAGCGGAGGTCCATTTTAGGGTGGACCTCCGCTTTAAGTACTTGCTGATACGAATTACCAGTACCAACCGCAACTTTTTTTTGTTTACAGTTCAGCTATTAGCAATGGTACAAAGCATTGAAAATGTATTTTACAAATGAAATACATTTTTTTTTTGCGCTTTTTTCAATGTGAAATGTGTAAATATATGTTAAAGGTGTAAAAATATTAATGAAAAATGCAAACAAAGTTTTAATTATTAATAGCTTATAAAATAGAAATAAATATAAAAAAAAAAAATCAGCAGGAGAATAATAATTAAATGGAGAAGGAGAATAAGGAGTTAATAAGGCTGATTACAGTAAATGAAGGGTTAATAAGGGGTTAAACAGAGGAACAATTTAATAAAAACCAAAACAAAAAATTGTTTTTTTTTATTTGACAAGGTTGCTTTAACCACTTCAATACTGGGCACTTTCGCCCCCTTTCCTGTCCAGGCCAATTTTCAGCTTTCAGTGCTGTCGTACTTTGAATGGCAATTGCACGGTCATGCAACACTGGGGAAAAAATTCTAAAAATGTCATATGGGTACAAATAGAGCTTTCTTGTGGTATTTAACCACTTAAGCCCCGGACCATTTGGCTGCCTAAAGACCAGAAGACTTTTTTACAGTTTGGAACTGTGCTGCTTAAACTGGTAATTGCGCGATCATGCAATGTTGTACCCAAACGAAATTTGCGTCTTTTTTCCCCCCACAAATAGAGCTTTCTTTTGATGGTATTTGATCACCCCTGTGGTTTTTATTTTTTGCGCTATAAACAAATAAAAAGAGAGACAATTTTGAAAAAAACACATTCTTTTTTGACATTTTGCTATAATAAATATCCCCCCAAAATATCTAAAAAAACATATTTTTTCCTCAGTTTAGGCCGATCCGTATTCTTCTACATATTTTTTTGCACACAATTGTCACTAAATGATATATTGCTCAAACACGCCATGGGTATATGTGAAATTACACCCGAAAACGCATTCTGCTGCTTCTCCTGAGTACATCACATGCCATGGGCATACACATATGCCCATGGCATGTTTGAGCAATATATCATTAAGTGACAACTTTGTGTAAATAAGAATAAAAAAAAGTTGTCTTTTTCTCTCAACTTATCAAAATATAAAATATTCCATGGACTCGACATGCCTCTCAGCAAATAGCTTGGGGTGTCTTCTTTTCCAAAATTGTGTCATTTGGAGGGTTGAACTGTCCTGGCATTTTATGCACAACATTTAGAAGCTTATGTCGCACATCACCCACTCTTCTAACAACTTGAAGACAAAGGCCTTTCTGACACCTTTTGTTTACATGAAAAACGCATTTCTTTTGGAAAAAAACACACTTTTTTTTAATTTTAATGCACTAAAACACACTATATTGCCCACATGTTTGATGAAATAAAAAAGATGCTCTTAGGCCGAGTACATGGACACGACATTCTTTAAAATTGCGCACAAACATGCATCGGCGACAAACTACATACATTTTTAAAAGCCTTTATAGGTTGCCATTTTAGATTTACAGAGGAGGTCTACTGCTAAAATGACTGCCCTCGATCTGACCTTCACGGTGATACCTCACATGCATGGTGCAATTGCAGTTTACATATGCTTTTGCTTTTTTATTTTATTTTTAAACTGTTCCTTTTCCTTTTTTTAAAATCATTTTATTGTTATCTCAGGGAATGTAAATATCCCCTATGATAGCAATAGGTAGTGACAGGTACTTTATTTTTTGAAAAAATTGGGGTCTATTAGACTCTAGATCTCTCCTCTGCCCGGAAAGCATTTGACCACACCAAGATCGGTGTGATAAAATGCTTTCCCAATTTCCCAATGGTGCTGTTTACGCCATAGAGATGATTGGAACCGTTCTGGTCTCTGATCAGCTCAATGGTCAGCTGGCTATGATCAGCTCTATGGTTGGAACAGGATAGCCAGAGAAAACCATGGAAGACGGGGGGGGGGGGGGAGGGCATTCCCTCCAACTGCTTGAAAAGCAGTCTAGAGGCTAATTAGCCACTAGGATTGCTTTTACATGAAAGCCGACTGCTGGCTGAAAAGAATGATACCTAAACCCACAGGCATTATTCTGGTATAATCACTCAAAGTCCAGCAACATACCAGTACGTTGCTGGTCCTTGTTGGGCAAATATTGTAATCTTTTTTTTTTTTTTTTTTTTCATGCAGTCTGTGGGCTGAACGAGATTGATCGGGTGGGTATGCCCACCATAAGAATACCTCCCTTCATCCACCCACTTCTAATGATGGGCATACATGCACCATTTTGTTTTTAACTGTGGTGGTGAAATCTCCTCCTACAGCTCTGGAGTAAGGGTTTTATGTATCGTGGGGGCAAGCGCTGTTGCTGTCAAGATAAATAAATACATTTGCGCTGCAGCTGCAGCTGAATGCTGTACCTGCTAAGCAAATGAGGGTTAACAATAAAACAAGGTAAAATTGCAGTATAACATTAAGACGTACCATACCTGCAAAGCAAATACAAAAAAAATAGTAAAAAATAAAACATTTTTTAACGCATCCTGTGCCTAAAATATATATATATGCTGAAGCATGGGGCCATCCGTCCCTAATGATAGGAGCAAATCGCTCCTCCAACCCTGCTGCCCCATGCTTCAACATATATGCTCTTTCTGTGGTGGTGACTTCACCTCATACAGTGCTGAAGTTACGGCTTTATGTAGCGTGGGAGCAAACCCTGTTGCTGTCAAGATAAATAAATCTGCACTGCAGCAGAATGGCTTACCTGAAAACAAAAAAGTGGTTAACAATAAAACACAATAAAACAGAATAGAATACAGTAAAAAAAGAGCAGAACAATAGGGAGCAAATAGAGAGAGAGAGAGCAATAAAAGGACAACTATCTAATATTATATATATATATATATATATATATATATATATATATATATATATATATATATATATATATATATATATATATATATATATATATATATATATATATATATATAAATATTTTTTATTTTATTTTTTGTTTTTGTTTTTTACACTTTTATTTGTAACTGTTCAGTTCCAGGTTCGGGTCTCTCAAAATGGGATGGCATCTTGGGAGACCCTATGAAAGTGTGCCTAGTCTGTGCAATGCTGTATCACTAGTGTATGGTAGCGTTCAAAACATTCACCAGTGCAAAGACCAGGATTGTCAGGACAGGAGGGACAAAAATAGCAGCCTATATCCGTGCTTTTTACAGACACAATATTTTCTTTGGGGGGCTTGTTGGGTAGGGGTACTCGGGAGGACATAAGTAAAATGCCTCTTATGCAGCCGGTTTACTGCATTTGGATTGGGAAGGTGAGGTGAAGCACCATCTGGAAACAGAAGGGCTCTGACGATCTCTTCCTGGAATTTAAGGAAGGTCCGCTCCTTAATAACTGGTGATTTTTTATTTTATTTTATTTTTTATTTATTTTTTTACATTTCGGCTGTCGGAGGAGGAATCCCACAGACGAAATAACTGAGCCTGAAATTATCGGTTTCAGGTATCGGAGCATTTGCACGAGTATCGGTGCAACCCTATTTTTTACATGAATCGTAGAAATGCTGGCTTAAGATCGTGTGTGGGGGGGGGGGGGTCGAATCGAGATCCCAATCTTTTAGCGAATAATCGCGCAGCTCTAGTGTATATACTTTGGGGCTATTGAGGAATATATTGTGTGACCTCAATGAAGAACTTTGGCTTTGCATTCACTTTAAGCCATTTGCTTTCTGCTTGTAACCGGACAAAAAAAACCGGGCTTGGTTTCTGTCTTGATTTCTTTTGGCCATGGTTTACAATGAGAGAGGATCTGCATAATTCTAATCTGCTATTGGAAGTTTTACAGCAGGAAGGACGACATTGAAATAGAAGATGTGATAATTCAGCTCCAAGCTCCGGCACCATTGTGCTGTGTAATTGCTCTTATTTTATCTCTTGGGCTCGTATTTCTTCTCTCTGCTCCTTTCTACTATGTATAACTCAGAACCATACCATATTTTATTTTTTATTTTTTTTATCCTTTAAGCAGAACAAAAGGTGACTTTAGCTTTTCATTTTATTTTATACATATGCATAAAGTATGGTAATAATGTGCACTGGGACGTCGTTCTAAAAGTTACATTGTTTTATTGCAATCCAACGGTGATAAGTGCGGGGCATTGCCACCCATGCTACCTATATTTTTTTACTAAACCAAAGGATTTTGCCTGGTTCTGACTTTTTTTTTTTTTTTTTTTTATATATTATACCCCTGTGATCTACTGATCCTTTTTACTCAGTATGTGAAATGGCTGAAAGCGAACTTGTAAAATTATCTGGTATAAGAGCTTTTTCACACCGTGTGCGGTGACCTGCATTTATATCTGTACAGAGATGAACGTGGGCCCATCGCTAGGGCACACGGAGGGCGGTTGTTTTCCATGTAACCCTTTCACCCCACAGTGGAGCAAAGAAAACCAGAGCTCACCTAATGCTCAGTTGGGTCACCACAGGTCACCATGATGTGAACACGCTCTTATACTACCACACTACATAGAAATTAAAGTAATGTCACTTTGTGTTTAATAAAGTTTAAAAAAAACAAACAGTGCCTTGCCTTGTTAAAAAAAAAAAAAAAAAAGTAAAAAAAAGTAACACCCCTCCACTACTGTACAGAGCAGAGACCAGTCCACACATTACACTGTACTGGTGTGATTACGTCCCTTTAAAGTGATTGAAAGTTTTTTTGTTTTTTTTTTAAATACCAAACGTGTTACACTTACCTCCTTTTGTGTAGGGGTTTTGCACAGAGTGGCTCCGATCCTCCTCTTTTTGGGTCCCCCCATGGTGCTCCTGGCTCCTTCTCTTCTCAAGTGCCCCGTTGGAGATCCGCTTTCCCTCGGGTCGCTCGTGTAGGTGCGCTCCCCTGTCCTGCTGCTGCGTCCATTGACACAGACAGCAGGACTCGACCCCACCCCCTGGCTTTGGCCCCGCGTCATTCGATTTGATTGACAGCAGTGGGAGCCAATGGACTTTAAGACCAGGGTTAAGGTAAGTAAAAGGGGGGCTCTGGGTGGGGTTCTGCACTACAGAAGGTTTTTCACCTTAATGCATAGAATGCATTATGGTGAAAAACCTTGAGGGTTTACAACCCCTTTTAAAAAGAAAGTAAACCCTGATGGGATTTACTTCCTCTTTATTCCCCTGCAAAGTAAAAGCATTGCATACTAGTCCATTATGTTGCACTTATCTTCAAACGAAGCCTGCGATTTCCCGGCTGTCCCTGCTGGTTGCTGCATCCATCTTCCCCCCTCTTGCTTTCGGGGCTGTGGATTCGGGCTCTGTGACTGGCCGGAGTCGTGTGATGTCACTCCCGCGCATGCACACGGGAGTCAGCGGTCAGGGCATGGGCCCTATAGAAACGTCACGATCGTGCCCTTTCTTTAGTGCCGATGACGTCGGCACAAGCGTATATGGTAAACATCTCCTAAACCGTCACGATATTTCTAGTACCTACAGGTAAGCCTTATTATAGGCTTACCTGTAGGTAAGTGGTCTGTAAGGGCTTACATCCACTTTAAGTCCCTTAAAGTGATTATAAAGGTTCCTTTTTTTTTTTTAAATAACAAACATGTTATGTTATACTTTCTTCTTCTGTGCAAGGGTTTTACACAGAGTAGCCCCGATCCTCCTCCTCTTCTGGGGACCCCCCCCCCCTGCGGCACTCCTGGCTCCTCCTTTTCGCGAGTGCCCCCACGGAGAGCCACTTTCCATGGAGACACATGTGCGGGCGCACTCCTGAGTCCTGCTGCTGTATCCATTGACACAGACAGCAGGACTCTGCCCTGCCCCTTGTGCTACTGGATTTGACTGACAGCAGTGGTAGCCAATGGCTCCCGCTATTATCAATCTATCCAATGAGGACCCAAGAAAGCAGCTGGAGCTGCTGTACTTGCCCCCGTCGCTGGAACAATCGGCTCAGGTAAGAAAAAGGGCAGGTCTGGGGGGGTGTTGTGTCACAAAAGGTGAAATTAAGGTGAAAAACCCTGAGGGTCTACAACCCCTTTGACCAGGGGGTCTCCAAACTTTCTAAAAAAAAGGGCCAGTTTACTGTCCTTCAAACTTTAGGTGGCCAAACTGTGGCCAGCAGGAGTAGAAAATGTCCTGGCGTCAGTGGAGGTTAACAATGCCTTGTCTTTGTTTAGCAAAAAATAAAAATCCCAGCAGTGATTAAATATCACCAAAAGAAAACTCTATTTGTGTGGAAAAAAAAGGACAAAAATGTTGTTTGGTTACAGTGTTGCATGACCGTGCAAATGTCATTCAAAGTGCGACAGTGCTGAAAGCTGAAAATTGGCCTGGGCAGAAAGGGGGTTTAAGTGCTGGTAGGCAAGTGGTTAAAATGAAGCCCTCCAGTGGCGTGCTGTCATTGCTGACAGGGCTTCCATCTTCACCTGGTCTTCCCGCTGGATTTGCGGGCTTCCGACCATTTGAATAGCTGCGATAATGTCACTCTTACGCATGTACACAGGAGCGGTGGCCTCAGCACAGCGCTCTGAATGGACCTCATGCCGCACTTTAAGAGCACAGTAGGCATGTGCCGGTGACGTCACCGGCTGCAGTAGGCATCATCTCCTAAATGGTGCACATTTAGGAGATAGTGGGCACAAATCACTAAAGCTTATTGCATGCGTTATGTCAGTCACGTGATCACTTACCACATGTGATAACGATAATGTCAATTCACTATAGCTCGTATGTGGTATTTAGCGGGAACACCCATAACTATGCAGTAACCATGGTAATGTCAGACCCCCCTACCCCCTGTGATTGGTTGAAACATAGTTGGGAACGTGCAAGCTGGAGGTGTGTGGAGTGTAAGAAGAGTGAGGAGTGTTATCTAGAGCAGGGGTCTCAAGCTGGTGGCCCTCCAGCTGTTGCAGAACTACAAGTCCCATCATGCCTTTGCCTGAGGAAGTCATGCTTATAACTATCAGCCTTGCAATGCCTCATGGGACTCGTAGTTTCACAATAGCTGGAGGGCCGCCAGTTTGAGACTCCTGATCTAGAGGCTGTCGGAGGATATCTTCTTCAAATGGAGCCCTTTGCATCCAGTCTCCTGGAATTCAAGGCCATACAGAAGAGGAGGAGGGGATATTAAGAGGTCCTCTTGAAGGAGGAGCACACGCTTCTGGACAAATTCTCTAAAGCCAAGACCCTGCCGAAGCTCATGTTATCCAGGCAACTGATAATGGAGCTCTATATCCAACTTATCAAGTACCTTGTGCCTGTAGGTAAAAGTTGCAGAAAGGAGTTTACTACCACTTTAAGTGAGACCTCAAGGGTAGATTAGACCCCTGATGTCTCCCTGCACTCTACTAAAGCTAATGGCCAGGGAAAGTGACACCAGAAGTTATGAATTCGTAGTCCTTACCAGGTTCTTATTAGCTAGAGGAGGTCATCAAATAGATGTTCGCTGATCTCACTCCTCTCTACCGACTGATATCCACCATGTGGGTTTCAGGAGTTGCAGGTGTAATAGTGGAACCCGGTAAACGTGGTAGTGGTGGAGGGGGAGGAAGGTGTGAGGGGTTGGGGTTGTGAGCAAGGGAGAGCGGAGGCGGGCGGGTGCAGGTTTCGGGGGTCAGTGGAAGCAATATGGCAGTTGATGGCAATATATGTAAACCCCACCCGTTGCTGCCAACGTATAACGTACATCAGTGACCACAAAAGGATTCATAGAAATTGTACATTTATGTAGATTGTATGGGTATAGGGGCTGGTTATGTGTCACTTTATTCTACATTTGGGGTAATGGTGGTGTTATCCCCCTTTTTTACAATTTGGGGTTTTCTACTCTTCTTTTTACTCCTCATCTTCTCTCTCCTGTCCTCATCTTCCCATCTACCTGAAGCCCCCTTCACTGAGGAACCTTCCAATATTGTTATCTGCCGGTTCTGATATTCTGTGGTTTGTATTTGCTTTGTGCTATTTTATCCTGCTTTTCAGAGCCGATGTGGAGACTGGCAGAATTCTAAACATACATTTTCATCAGCTTATATTTTTATATCCCTGTTACACATATCTCATCCAAGGTTTGAGGACAGAGTGTTTTTCCAGTGTTGAGGGAGCGGGATGGGAGGGGGTAGGTTCTAATCGCAGTATACTGTAGGTTCTAATCGCAGTATACTGTAGGTTCTAATCACAGTATACTGTAGGTTCTAATCACAGTATACTGTAGGTTCTAATCGCAGTATACTGTAGGTTCTAATCGCAGTATACTGTAGGTTCTAATCGCTGTATACTGTAGGTTCTAATCGCTGTATACTGTAGGTTCTAATCGCTGTATACTGTAGGTTCTAATCGCAGTATACTGTAGGTTCTAATCACAGTATACTGTAGGTTCTAATCGCAGTATACTGTAGGTTCTAATCGCAGTATACTGTAGGTTCTAATCGCTGTATACTGTAGGTTCTAATCACAGTATACTGTAGGTTCTAATCGCAGTATACTGTAGGTTCTAATCGCAGTATACTGTAGGTTCTAATCGCTGTATACTGTAGGTTCTAATCGCTGTATACTGTAGGTTCTAATCGCAGTATACTGTAGGTTCTAATCACAGTATACTGTAGGTTCTAATCGCAGTATACTGTAGGTTCTAATCGCAGTATACTGTAGGTTCTAATCGCAGTATACTGTAGGTTCTAATCGCTGTATACTGTAGGTTCTAATCGCTGTATACTGTAGGTTCTAATCGCTGTATACTGTAGGTTCTAATCGCAGTATACTGTAGGTTCTAATCGCAGTATACTGTAGGTTCTAATTGCAGTATACTGTAGGTTCTAATTGCAGTATACTGTAGGTTCTAATTGCAGTATACTGTAGGTTCTAATTGCTGTATACTGTAGGTTCTAATTGCTGTATACTGTAGGTTCTAATTGCTGTATACTGTAGGTTCTAATCGCAGTATACTGTAGGTTCTAATCGCAGTATACTGTAGGTTCTAATCGCAGTATACTGTAGGTTCTAATCGCTGTATACTGTAGGTTCTAATCGCTGTATACTGTAGGTTCTAATCGCAGTATACTGTAGGTTCTAATCGCAGTATACTGTAGGTTCTAACCGCAGTATACTGTAGGTTCTAACCGCAGTATACTGTAGGTTCTAACCGCAGTATACTGTAGGTTCTAATCGCAGTATACTGTCGGTTCTAATCGCAGTATACTGTCGGTTCTAATCGCAGTATAATCTAATTGCAGTATACTGTAGGTTCTAATCGCAGTATAATCTAATCGCAGTATACTGTAGGTTCTAACCGCAGTATACTGTAGGTTCTAATCGCAGTATACTGTAGGTTCTAATCGCAGTATACTGTAGGTTCTAATAGCTGTATACTGTAGGTTCTAATAGCTGTATACTGTAGGTTCTAATTGCAGTATACTGTAGGTTCTAATAGCTGTATACTGTAGGTTCTAATCGCAGTATACTGTAGGTTCTAATCGCTGTATACTGTAGGTTCTAATCGCAGTATACTGTAGGTTCTAATAGCTGTATACTGTAGGTTCTAATAGCTGTATACTGTAGGTTCTAATTGCAGTATACTGTAGGTTCTAATTGCAGTATACTGTAGGTTCTAATCGCAGTATACTGTAGGTTCTAATCGCAGTATACTGTAGGTTCTAATAGCTGTATACTGTAGGTTCTAATTGCAGTATACTGTAGGTTCTAATTGCAGTATACTGTAGGTTCTAATTGCAGTATACTGTAGGTTCTAATCGCAGTATACTGTAGGTTCTAATCGCTGTATACTGTAGGTTCTAATCGCAGTATACTGTAGGTTCTAATTGCAGTATACTGTAGGTTCTAATCGCTGTATACTGTAGGTTCTAACCGCAGTATACTGTAGGTTCTAACCGCAGTATGCTATAGGTTCTAATCGCTGTATACTGTAGGTTCTAATCGCTGTATACTGTAGGTTCTAATCGCAGTATACTGTAGGTTCTAATCACAGTATACTGTAGGTTCTAATCGCAGTATACTGTAGGTTCTAATCGCAGTATACTGTAGGTTCTAATCGCAGTATACTGTAGGTTCTAATCGCTGTATACTGTAGGTTCTAATCGCTGTATACTGTAGGTTCTAATCGCTGTATACTGTAGGTTCTAATCGCAGTATACTGTAGGTTCTAATCGCAGTATACTGTAGGTTCTAATTGCAGTATACTGTAGGTTCTAATTGCAGTATACTGTAGGTTCTAATTGCAGTATACTGTAGGTTCTAATTGCTGTATACTGTAGGTTCTAATTGCTGTATACTGTAGGTTCTAATCGCAGTATACTGTAGGTTCTAATCGCAGTATACTGTAGGTTCTAATCGCAGTATACTGTAGGTTCTAATCGCTGTATACTGTAGGTTCTAATTGCTGTATACTGTAGGTTCTAATCGCAGTATACTGTAGGTTCTAATCGCAGTATACTGTAGGTTCTAACCGCAGTATACTGTAGGTTCTAACCGCAGTATACTGTAGGTTCTAACCGCAGTATACTGTAGGTTCTAATCGCAGTATACTGTCGGTTCTAATCGCAGTATACTGTCGGTTCTAATCGCAGTATAATCTAATTGCAGTATACTGTAGGTTCTAATCGCAGTATAATCTAATCGCAGTATACTGTAGGTTCTAACCGCAGTATACTGTAGGTTCTAATCGCAGTATACTGTAGGTTCTAATCGCAGTATACTGTAGGTTCTAATAGCTGTATACTGTAGGTTCTAATAGCTGTATACTGTAGGTTCTAATTGCAGTATACTGTAGGTTCTAATAGCTGTATACTGTAGGTTCTAATCGCAGTATACTGTAGGTTCTAATCGCTGTATACTGTAGGTTCTAATCGCTGTATACTGTAGGTTCTAACCGCAGTATACTGTAGGTTCTAATCGCAGTATACTGTAGGTTCTAATAGCTGTATACTGTAGGTTCTAATAGCTGTATACTGTAGGTTCTAATTGCAGTATACTGTAGGTTCTAATTGCAGTATACTGTAGGTTCTAATCGCAGTATACTGTAGGTTCTAATCGCAGTATACTGTAGGTTCTAATAGCTGTATACTGTAGGTTCTAATTGCAGTATACTGTAGGTTCTAATTGCAGTATACTGTAGGTTCTAATTGCAGTATACTGTAGGTTCTAATCGCAGTATACTGTAGGTTCTAATCGCTGTATACTGTAGGTTCTAATCGCAGTATACTGTAGGTTCTAATTGCAGTATACTGTAGGTTCTAATCGCTGTATACTGTAGGTTCTAACCGCAGTATACTATAGGTTCTAATCGCAGTATACTGTAGGTTCTAATCGCTGTATACTGTAGGTTCTAATCGCAGTATACTGTAGGTTCTAATCGCTGTATACTGTAGGTTCTAATCGCAGTATACTGTAGGGTCTAATCGCAGTATACTGTAGGTTCTAATCGCAGTATACTGTAGGTTCTAATCGCTGTATACTGTAGGTTCTAATCGCAGTATACTGTAGGTTCTAATCGCTGTATACTGTAGGTTCTAATCGCTGTATACTGTAGGTTCTAATCGCAGTATACTGTAGGGTCTAATCGCAGTATACTGTAGGTTCTAATCGCAGTATACTGTAGGTTCTAATCGCTGTATACTGTAGGTTCTAATCGCTGTATACTGTAGGTTCTAATCGCTGTATACTGTAGGTTCTAATCGCTGTATACTGTAGGTTCTAATCGCAGTATACTGTAGGTTCTAATCGCAGTATACTGTAGGTTCTAATTGCAGTATACTGTAGGTTCTAATTGCAGTATACTGTAGGTTCTAATTGCAGTATACTGTAGGTTCTAATTGCTGTATACTGTAGGTTCTAATAGCTGTATACTGTAGGTTCTAATAGCTGTATACTGTAGGTTCTAATTGCAGTATACTGTAGGTTCTAATCGCAGTATACTGTAGGTTCTAATTGCTGTATACTGTAGGTTCTAATTGCTGTATACTGTAGGTTCTAATCGCAGTATACTGTAGGTTCTAATCGCAGTATACTGTAGGTTCTAATTGCTGTATACTGTAGGTTCTAATTGCTGTATACTGTAGGTTCTAACCGCAGTATACTGTAGGTTCTAACCGCAGTATACTGTAGGTTCTAACCGCAGTATACTGTAGGTTCTAACCGCAGTATACTGTAGGTTCTAACCGCAGTATACTGTAGGTTCTAACCGCAGTATACTGTAGGTTCTAATTGCAGTATACTGTAGGTTCTAATTGCTGTATACTGTAGGTTCTAATCGCAGTATACTGTAGGTTCTAATCGCAGTATACTGTAGGTTCTAACCGCAGTATACTGTAGGTTCTAACCGCAGTATACTGTAGGTTCTAACCGCAGTATACTGTAGGTTCTAACCGCAGTATACTGTAGGTTCTAACCGCAGTATACTGTAGGTTCTAACCGCAGTATACTGTAGGTTCTAATCGCAGTATACTGTAGGTTCTAATCGCAGTATACTGTCGGTTCTAATCGCAGTATACTGTAGGTTCTAATCGCAGTATAATCTAATTGCAGTATACTGTAGGTTCTAATCGCTGTATACTGTAGGTTCTAATCGCTGTATACTGTAGGTTCTAATCGCTGTATACTGTAGGTTCTAACCGCAGTATACTGTAGGTTCTAATCGCAGTATACTGTAGGTTCTAATAGCTGTATACTGTAGGTTCTAATTGCAGTATACTGTAGGTTCTAATTGCAGTATACTGTAGGTTCTAATTACAGTATACTGTAGGTTCTAATCGCTGTATACTGTAGGTTCTAATCGCTGTATACTGTAGGTTCTAATCGCTGTATACTGTAGGTTCTAATCGCTGTATACTGTAGGTTCTAATCGCTGTATACTGTAGGTTCTAATCGCTGTATACTGTAGGTTCTAATCGCAGTATACTGTAGGTTCTAATCGCTGTATACTGTAGGTTCTAATCGCAGTATACTGTAGGTTCTAATCGCTGTATACTGTAGGTTCTAATCGCAGTATACTGTAGGTTCTAATCGCAGTATACTGTAGGTTCTAATCGCTGTATACTGTAGGTTCTAATCGCAGTATACTGTAGGTTCTAATCGCTGTATACTGTAGGTTCTAATCGCAGTATACTGTAGGTTCTAATCGCTGTATACTGTAGGTTCTAATCGCAGTATACTGTAGGTTCTAATCGCAGTATACTGTAGGTTCTAATTGCAGTATACTGTAGGTTCTAATCGCAGTATACTGTAGGTTCTAATCGCAGTATACTGTAGGTTCTAATCGCTGTATACTGTAGGTTCTAATCGCAGTATACTGTAGGTTCTAATCGCAGTATACTGTAGGTTCTAATCGCAGTATACTGTAGGTTCTAATTGCAGTATACTGTAGGTTCTAATCGCAGTATACTGTAGGTTCTAATCGCTGTATACTGTAGGTTCTAATCGCAGTATACTGTAGGTTCTAATCGCTGTATACTGTAGGTTCTAATCGCTGTATACTGTAGGTTCTAATCGCTGACCGCAGTATACTGTAGGTTCTAACCGCAGTATACTGTAGGTTCTAATCGCTGTATACTGTAGGTTCTAACCGCAGTATACTGTAGGTTCTAATCGCTGTATACTGTAGGTTCTAATCGCTGTATACTGTAGGTTCTAATCGCTGTATACTGTAGGTTCTAATCGCAGTATACTGTAGGTTCTAATCGCAGTATACTGTAGGTTCTAACCGCAGTATACTGTAGGTTCTAATCGCTGTATACTGTAGGTTCTAATCGCTGTATACTGTAGGTTCTAATCGCTGTATACTGTAGGTTCTAATTGCAGTATACTGTAGGTTCTAATCGCAGTATACTGTAGGTTCTAATCGCAGTATACTGTAGGTTCTAATTGCTGTATACTGTAGGTTCTAATCGCTGTATACTGTAGGTTCTAATCGCAGTATACTGTAGGTTCTAATCGCAGTATACTGTAGGTTCTAATTGCAGTATACTGTAGGTTCTAATTGCAGTATACTGTAGGTTCTAATTGCAGTATACTGTAGGTTCTAATTGCAGTATACTGTAGGTTCTAATCGCTGTATACTGTAGGTTCTAATCGCAGTATACTGTAGGTTCTAATCGCAGTATACTGTAGGTTCTAATCGCTGTATACTGTAGGTTCTAATCGCTGTATACTGTAGGTTCTAATCGCAGTATACTGTAGGTTCTAATTGCAGTATACTGTAGGTTCTAATTGCAGTATACTGTAGGTTCTAATTGCAGTATACTGTAGGTTCTAATTGCAGTATACTGTAGGTTCTAATTGCAGTATACTGTAGGTTCTAATTGCTGTATACTGTAGGTTCTAATTGCTGTATACTGTAGGTTCTAACCGCAGTATACTGTAGGTTCTAACCGCAGTATACTGTAGGTTCTAACCGCAGTATACTGTAGGTTCTAACCGCAGTATACTGTAGGTTCTAATCGCAGTATACTGTAGGTTCTAATCGCTGTATACTGTAGGTTCTAATCGCAGTATACTGTCGGTTCTAATCGCAGTATAATCTAATTGCAGTATACTGTAGGTTCTAATCGCAGTATACTGTAGGTTCTAATCGCTGTATACTGTAGGTTCTAATCGCTGTATACTGTAGGTTCTAACCGCAGTATACTGTAGGTTCTAATCGCAGTATACTGTAGGTTCTAACCGCAGTATACTGTAGGTTCTAATCGCAGTATACTGTAGGTTCTAATCGCAGTATACTGTAGGTTCTAATCGCAGTATACTGTAGGTTCTAATAGCTGTATACTGTAGGTTCTAATAGCTGTATACTGTAGGTTCTAATTGCAGTATACTGTAGGTTCTAATTGCAGTATACTGTAGGTTCTAATCGCTGTATACTGTAGGTTCTAATCGCAGTATACTGTAGGTTCTAATCGCAGTATACTGTAGGTTCTAATCGCAGTATACTGTAGGTTCTAATTGCAGTATACTGTAGGTTCTAATTGCAGTATACTGTAGGTTCTAATTGCAGTATACTGTAGGTTCTAATCGCAGTATACTGTAGGTTCTAATCGCTGTATACTGTAGGTTCTAATCGCTGTATACTGTAGGTTCTAATCGCTGTATACTGTAGGTTCTAATCGCTGTATACTGTAGGTTCTAATCGCAGTATACTGTAGGTTCTAATTGCAGTATACTGTAGGTTCTAATCGCAGTATACTGTAGGTTCTAATTGCAGTATACTGTAGGTTCTAATCGCAGTATACTGTAGGTTCTAATCGCAGTATACTGTAGGTTCTAATCGCAGTATACTGTAGGTTCTAATCGCAGTATACTGTAGGTTCTAATCGCAGTATACTGTAGGTTCTAATCGCAGTATACTGTAGGTTCTAATTGCAGTATACTGTAGGTTCTAATCGCAGTATACTGTAGGTTCTAATCGCAGTATACTGTAGGGTCTAATCGCAGTATACTGTAGGTTCTAATCGCAGTATACTGTAGGTTCTAATCGCAGTATACTGTAGGTTCTAATTGCAGTATACTGTAGGTTCTAATCGCAGTATACTGTAGGTTCTAATCGCAGTATACTGTAGGTTCTAATCGCAGTATACTGTAGGTTCTAATCGCAGTATACTGTAGGTTCTAATCGCAGTATACTGTAGGTTCTAATTGCAGTATACTGTAGGTTCTAATTGCAGTATACTGTAGGTTCTAATCGCAGTATACTGTCGGGTCTAATCGCAGTATACTGTAGGGTCTAATCGCAGTATACTGTAGGTTCTAATCGCTGTATACTGTAGGTTCTAATCGCAGTATACTGTAGGTTCTAATCGCAGTATACTGTAGGTTCTAATTGCAGTATACTGTAGGTTCTAATTGCAGTATACTGTAGGTTCTAATTGCTGTATACTGTAGGTTCTAATTGCTGTATACTGTAGGTTCTAATTGCTGTATACTGTAGGTTCTAATTGCTGTATACTGTAGGTTCTAATTGCTGTATACTGTAGGTTCTAATTGCTGTATACTGTAGGTTCTAATTGCTGTATACTGTAGGTTCTAATCGCAGTATACTGTAGGTTCTAATCGCAGTATACTGTCGGTTCTAATCGCAGTATACTGTCGGTTCTAATCGCAGTATAATCTAATTGCAGTATACTGTAGGTTCTAATCGCAGTATAATCTAATCGCAGTATACTGTAGGTTCTAACCGCAGTATACTGTAGGTTCTAATCGCAGTATACTGTAGGTTCTAATCGCAGTATACTGTAGGTTCTAATAGCTGTATACTGTAGGTTCTAATAGCTGTATACTGTAGGTTCTAATTGCAGTATACTGTAGGTTCTAATAGCTGTATACTGTAGGTTCTAATCGCAGTATACTGTAGGTTCTAATCGCTGTATACTGTAGGTTCTAATCGCAGTATACTGTAGGTTCTAATAGCTGTATACTGTAGGTTCTAATAGCTGTATACTGTAGGTTCTAATTGCAGTATACTGTAGGTTCTAATTGCAGTATACTGTAGGTTCTAATCGCAGTATACTGTAGGTTCTAATCGCAGTATACTGTAGGTTCTAATAGCTGTATACTGTAGGTTCTAATTGCAGTATACTGTAGGTTCTAATTGCAGTATACTGTAGGTTCTAATTGCAGTATACTGTAGGTTCTAATCGCAGTATACTGTAGGTTCTAATCGCTGTATACTGTAGGTTCTAATCGCAGTATACTGTAGGTTCTAATCGCTGTATACTGTAGGTTCTAACCGCAGTATACTGTAGGTTCTAACCGCAGTATGCTATAGGTTCTAATCGCTGTATACTGTAGGTTCTAATCGCTGTATACTGTAGGTTCTAATCGCAGTATACTGTAGGTTCTAATCACAGTATACTGTAGGTTCTAATCGCAGTATACTGTAGGTTCTAATCGCAGTATACTGTAGGTTCTAATCGCAGTATACTGTAGGTTCTAATCGCTGTATACTGTAGGTTCTAATCGCTGTATACTGTAGGTTCTAATCGCTGTATACTGTAGGTTCTAATCGCAGTATACTGTAGGTTCTAATCGCAGTATACTGTAGGTTCTAATTGCAGTATACTGTAGGTTCTAATTGCAGTATACTGTAGGTTCTAATTGCAGTATACTGTAGGTTCTAATTGCTGTATACTGTAGGTTCTAATTGCTGTATACTGTAGGTTCTAATCGCAGTATACTGTAGGTTCTAATCGCAGTATACTGTAGGTTCTAATCGCAGTATACTGTAGGTTCTAATCGCTGTATACTGTAGGTTCTAATTGCTGTATACTGTAGGTTCTAATCGCAGTATACTGTAGGTTCTAATCGCAGTATACTGTAGGTTCTAACCGCAGTATACTGTAGGTTCTAACCGCAGTATACTGTAGGTTCTAACCGCAGTATACTGTAGGTTCTAATCGCAGTATACTGTCGGTTCTAATCGCAGTATACTGTCGGTTCTAATCGCAGTATAATCTAATTGCAGTATACTGTAGGTTCTAATCGCAGTATAATCTAATCGCAGTATACTGTAGGTTCTAACCGCAGTATACTGTAGGTTCTAATCGCAGTATACTGTAGGTTCTAATCGCAGTATACTGTAGGTTCTAATAGCTGTATACTGTAGGTTCTAATAGCTGTATACTGTAGGTTCTAATTGCAGTATACTGTAGGTTCTAATAGCTGTATACTGTAGGTTCTAATCGCAGTATACTGTAGGTTCTAATCGCTGTATACTGTAGGTTCTAATCGCTGTATACTGTAGGTTCTAACCGCAGTATACTGTAGGTTCTAATCGCAGTATACTGTAGGTTCTAATAGCTGTATACTGTAGGTTCTAATAGCTGTATACTGTAGGTTCTAATTGCAGTATACTGTAGGTTCTAATTGCAGTATACTGTAGGTTCTAATCGCAGTATACTGTAGGTTCTAATCGCAGTATACTGTAGGTTCTAATAGCTGTATACTGTAGGTTCTAATTGCAGTATACTGTAGGTTCTAATTGCAGTATACTGTAGGTTCTAATTGCAGTATACTGTAGGTTCTAATCGCAGTATACTGTAGGTTCTAATCGCTGTATACTGTAGGTTCTAATCGCAGTATACTGTAGGTTCTAATTGCAGTATACTGTAGGTTCTAATCGCTGTATACTGTAGGTTCTAACCGCAGTATACTATAGGTTCTAATCGCAGTATACTGTAGGTTCTAATCGCTGTATACTGTAGGTTCTAATCGCAGTATACTGTAGGTTCTAATCGCTGTATACTGTAGGTTCTAATCGCAGTATACTGTAGGGTCTAATCGCAGTATACTGTAGGGTCTAATCGCAGTATACTGTAGGTTCTAATCGCTGTATACTGTAGGTTCTAATCGCTGTATACTGTAGGTTCTAATCGCTGTATACTGTAGGTTCTAATCGCAGTATACTGTAGGTTCTAATCGCTGTATACTGTAGGTTCTAATCGCTGTATACTGTAGGTTCTAATCGCAGTATACTGTAGGGTCTAATCGCAGTATACTGTAGGTTCTAATCGCAGTATACTGTAGGTTCTAATCGCTGTATACTGTAGGTTCTAATCGCTGTATACTGTAGGTTCTAATCGCTGTATACTGTAGGTTCTAATCGCTGTATACTGTAGGTTCTAATCGCAGTATACTGTAGGTTCTAATCGCAGTATACTGTAGGTTCTAATTGCAGTATACTGTAGGTTCTAATTGCAGTATACTGTAGGTTCTAATTGCAGTATACTGTAGGTTCTAATTGCTGTATACTGTAGGTTCTAATAGCTGTATACTGTAGGTTCTAATAGCTGTATACTGTAGGTTCTAATTGCAGTATACTGTAGGTTCTAATCGCAGTATACTGTAGGTTCTAATTGCTGTATACTGTAGGTTCTAATTGCTGTATACTGTAGGTTCTAATCGCAGTATACTGTAGGTTCTAATCGCAGTATACTGTAGGTTCTAATTGCTGTATACTGTAGGTTCTAATTGCTGTATACTGTAGGTTCTAATTGCTGTATACTGTAGGTTCTAACCGCAGTATACTGTAGGTTCTAACCGCAGTATACTGTAGGTTCTAACCGCAGTATACTGTAGGTTCTAACCGCAGTATACTGTAGGTTCTAACCGCAGTATACTGTAGGTTCTAACCGCAGTATACTGTAGGTTCTAACCGCAGTATACTGTAGGTTCTAATCGCAGTATACTGTAGGTTCTAATCGCAGTATACTGTAGGTTCTAATCGCAGTATACTGTAGGTTCTAATCGCTGTATACTGTAGGTTCTAATTGCAGTATACTGTAGGTTCTAATTGCTGTATACTGTAGGTTCTAATCGCAGTATACTGTAGGTTCTAATCGCAGTATACTGTAGGTTCTAACCGCAGTATACTGTAGGTTCTAACCGCAGTATACTGTAGGTTCTAACCGCAGTATACTGTAGGTTCTAACCGCAGTATACTGTAGGTTCTAACCGCAGTATACTGTAGGTTCTAACCGCAGTATACTGTAGGTTCTAATCGCAGTATACTGTAGGTTCTAATCGCAGTATACTGTCGGTTCTAATCGCAGTATACTGTAGGTTCTAATCGCAGTATAATCTAATTGCAGTATACTGTAGGTTCTAATCGCTGTATACTGTAGGTTCTAATCGCTGTATACTGTAGGTTCTAATCGCTGTATACTGTAGGTTCTAACCGCAGTATACTGTAGGTTCTAATCGCAGTATACTGTAGGTTCTAATAGCTGTATACTGTAGGTTCTAATTGCAGTATACTGTAGGTTCTAATTGCAGTATACTGTAGGTTCTAATTACAGTATACTGTAGGTTCTAATCGCTGTATACTGTAGGTTCTAATCGCTGTATACTGTAGGTTCTAATCGCTGTATACTGTAGGTTCTAATCGCTGTATACTGTAGGTTCTAATCGCTGTATACTGTAGGTTCTAATCGCTGTATACTGTAGGTTCTAATCGCTGTATACTGTAGGTTCTAATCGCAGTATACTGTAGGTTCTAATCGCTGTATACTGTAGGTTCTAATCGCAGTATACTGTAGGTTCTAATCGCTGTATACTGTAGGTTCTAATCGCAGTATACTGTAGGTTCTAATCGCAGTATACTGTAGGTTCTAATCGCTGTATACTGTAGGTTCTAATCGCAGTATACTGTAGGTTCTAATCGCTGTATACTGTAGGTTCTAATCGCAGTATACTGTAGGTTCTAATCGCTGTATACTGTAGGTTCTAATCGCAGTATACTGTAGGTTCTAATCGCAGTATACTGTAGGTTCTAATTGCAGTATACTGTAGGTTCTAATCGCAGTATACTGTAGGTTCTAATCGCAGTATACTGTAGGTTCTAATCGCTGTATACTGTAGGTTCTAATCGCAGTATACTGTAGGTTCTAATCGCAGTATACTGTAGGTTCTAATTGCAGTATACTGTAGGTTCTAATCGCAGTATACTGTAGGTTCTAATCGCTGTATACTGTAGGTTCTAATCGCAGTATACTGTAGGTTCTAATCGCTGTATACTGTAGGTTCTAATCGCTGTATACTGTAGGTTCTAATCGCTGACCGCAGTATACTGTAGGTTCTAACCGCAGTATACTGTAGGTTCTAATCGCTGTATACTGTAGGTTCTAACCGCAGTATACTGTAGGTTCTAATCGCTGTATACTGTAGGTTCTAATCGCTGTATACTGTAGGTTCTAATCGCTGTATACTGTAGGTTCTAATCGCAGTATACTGTAGGTTCTAATCGCAGTATACTGTAGGTTCTAACCGCAGTATACTGTAGGTTCTAATCGCTGTATACTGTAGGTTCTAATCGCTGTATACTGTAGGTTCTAATCGCTGTATACTGTAGGTTCTAATTGCAGTATACTGTAGGTTCTAATTGCAGTATACTGTAGGTTCTAATTGCTGTATACTGTAGGTTCTAATCGCAGTATACTGTAGGTTCTAATTGCTGTATACTGTAGGTTCTAATCGCTGTATACTGTAGGTTCTAATCGCAGTATACTGTAGGTTCTAATCGCAGTATACTGTAGGTTCTAATTGCAGTATACTGTAGGTTCTAATTGCAGTATACTGTAGGTTCTAATTGCAGTATACTGTAGGTTCTAATTGCAGTATACTGTAGGTTCTAATCGCTGTATACTGTAGGTTCTAATCGCAGTATACTGTAGGTTCTAATCGCAGTATACTGTAGGTTCTAATCGCTGTATACTGTAGGTTCTAATCGCTGTATACTGTAGGTTCTAATCGCAGTATACTGTAGGTTCTAATTGCAGTATACTGTAGGTTCTAATTGCAGTATACTGTAGGTTCTAATTGCAGTATACTGTAGGTTCTAATTGCAGTATACTGTAGGTTCTAATTGCAGTATACTGTAGGTTCTAATTGCTGTATACTGTAGGTTCTAATTGCTGTATACTGTAGGTTCTAACCGCAGTATACTGTAGGTTCTAACCGCAGTATACTGTAGGTTCTAACCGCAGTATACTGTAGGTTCTAACCGCAGTATACTGTAGGTTCTAATCGCAGTATACTGTAGGTTCTAATCGCTGTATACTGTAGGTTCTAATCGCAGTATACTGTCGGTTCTAATCGCAGTATAATCTAATTGCAGTATACTGTAGGTTCTAATCGCAGTATACTGTAGGTTCTAATCGCTGTATACTGTAGGTTCTAATCGCTGTATACTGTAGGTTCTAACCGCAGTATACTGTAGGTTCTAATCGCAGTATACTGTAGGTTCTAACCGCAGTATACTGTAGGTTCTAATCGCAGTATACTGTAGGTTCTAATCGCAGTATACTGTAGGTTCTAATCGCAGTATACTGTAGGTTCTAATAGCTGTATACTGTAGGTTCTAATAGCTGTATACTGTAGGTTCTAATTGCAGTATACTGTAGGTTCTAATTGCAGTATACTGTAGGTTCTAATCGCTGTATACTGTAGGTTCTAATCGCAGTATACTGTAGGTTCTAATCGCAGTATACTGTAGGTTCTAATCGCAGTATACTGTAGGTTCTAATTGCAGTATACTGTAGGTTCTAATTGCAGTATACTGTAGGTTCTAATTGCAGTATACTGTAGGTTCTAATCGCAGTATACTGTAGGTTCTAATCGCTGTATACTGTAGGTTCTAATCGCTGTATACTGTAGGTTCTAATCGCTGTATACTGTAGGTTCTAATCGCTGTATACTGTAGGTTCTAATCGCAGTATACTGTAGGTTCTAATTGCAGTATACTGTAGGTTCTAATCGCAGTATACTGTAGGTTCTAATTGCAGTATACTGTAGGTTCTAATCGCAGTATACTGTAGGTTCTAATTGCAGTATACTGTAGGTTCTAATCGCAGTATACTGTAGGTTCTAATCGCAGTATACTGTAGGTTCTAATCGCAGTATACTGTAGGTTCTAATCGCAGTATACTGTAGGTTCTAATCGCAGTATACTGTAGGTTCTAATCGCAGTATACTGTAGGTTCTAATTGCAGTATACTGTAGGTTCTAATCGCAGTATACTGTAGGTTCTAATCGCAGTATACTGTAGGGTCTAATCGCAGTATACTGTAGGTTCTAATCGCAGTATACTGTAGGTTCTAATCGCAGTATACTGTAGGTTCTAATTGCAGTATACTGTAGGTTCTAATTGCAGTATACTGTAGGTTCTAATCGCAGTATACTGTAGGTTCTAATCGCAGTATACTGTAGGTTCTAATCGCAGTATACTGTAGGTTCTAATCGCAGTATACTGTAGGTTCTAATTGCAGTATACTGTAGGTTCTAATCGCAGTATACTGTAGGTTCTAATCGCAGTATACTGTCGGGTCTAATCGCAGTATACTGTAGGTTCTAATCGCTGTATACTGTAGGTTCTAATCGCAGTATACTGTAGGTTCTAATCGCAGTATACTGTAGGTTCTAATTGCAGTATACTGTAGGTTCTAATTGCAGTATACTGTAGGTTCTAATTGCTGTATACTGTAGGTTCTAATTGCTGTATACTGTAGGTTCTAATTGCTGTATACTGTAGGTTCTAATTGCTGTATACTGTAGGTTCTAATTGCTGTATACTGTAGGTTCTAATTGCTGTATACTGTAGGTTCTAATTGCTGTATACTGTAGGTTCTAATTGCTGTATACTGTAGGTTCTAATCGCAGTATACTGTAGGTTCTAATCGCAGTATACTGTAGGTTCTAATTGCTGTATACTGTAGGTTCTAATTGCTGTATACTGTAGGTTCTAATTGCTGTATACTGTAGGTTCTAATCGCAGTATACTGTAGGTTCTAACCGCAGTATACTGTAGGTTCTAACCGCAGTATACTGTAGGTTCTAATCGCAGTATACTGTCGGTTCTAATCGCAGTATACTGTCGGTTCTAATCGCAGTATACTGTAGGTTCTAATCGCAGTATACTGTAGGTTCTAATCGCAGTATACTGTAGGTTCTAATCGCTGTATACTGTAGGTTCTAATCGCTGTATACTGTAGGTTCTAATCGCTGTATACTGTAGGTTCTAACCGCAGTATACTGTAGGTTCTAATCGCAGTATACTGTAGGTTCTAATCGCAGTATACTGTAGGTTCTAATAGCTGTATACTGTAGGTTCTAATTGCAGTATACTGTAGGTTCTAATTGCAGTATACTGTAGGTTCTAATTGCAGTATACTGTAGGTTCTAATTACTGTATACTGTAGGTTCTAATCGCTGTATACTGTAGGTTCTAATCGCTGTATACTGTAGGTTCTAATCGCTGTATACTGTAGGTTCTAATCGCTGTATACTGTAGGTTCTAATCGCTGTATACTGTAGGTTCTAATCGCAGTATACTGTAGGTTCTAATCGCAGTATACTGTAGGTTCTAATCGCAGTATACTGTAGGTTCTAATCGCTGTATACTGTAGGTTCTAATCGCAGTATACTGTAGGTTCTAATCGCTGTATACTGTAGGTTCTAATCGCTGTATACTGTAGGTTCTAATCGCAGTATACTGTAGGTTCTAATCGCAGTATACTGTAGGTTCTAATCGCAGTATACTGTAGGTTCTAATCGCAGTATACTGTAGGTTCTAATCGCAGTATACTGTAGGTTCTAATCGCAGTATACTGTAGGTTCTATTCGCAGTATACTGTAGGTTCTAATCGCAGTATACTGTAGGTTCTAACCGCTGTACACTGTAGGTTCTAATTGCAGTATACTGTAGGTTCTAATTGCAGTATACTGTAGGTTCTAATTGCAGTATACTGTAGGTTCTAATTACTGTATACTGTAGGTTCTAATCGCTGTATACTGTAGGTTCTAATCGCTGTATACTGTAGGTTCTAATCGCTGTATACTGTAGGTTCTAATCGCTGTATACTGTAGGTTCTAATCGCTGTATACTGTAGGTTCTAATCGCAGTATACTGTAGGTTCTAATCGCAGTATACTGTAGGTTCTAATCGCTGTATACTGTAGGTTCTAATCGCTGTATACTGTAGGTTCTAATCGCAGTATACTGTAGGTTCTAATCGCTGTATACTGTAGGTTCTAATCGCTGTATACTGTAGGTTCTAATCGCAGTATACTGTAGGTTCTAATCGCAGTATACTGTAGGTTCTAATCGCAGTATACTGTAGGTTCTAATCGCAGTATACTGTAGGTTCTAATCGCAGTATACTGTAGGTTCTAATCGCAGTATACTGTAGGTTCTATTCGCAGTATACTGTAGGTTCTAATCGCAGTATACTGTAGGTTCTAACCGCTGTATACTGTAGGTTCTAATCGCTGTACACTGTAGGTTCTACAATATTTAAAGCAATGGTTGGTAAGTGTTTTTAAAGAGGACCTGAAAAAGTGAAGGTTTTGCTATGGCATATGGAACATTTAGGAATGCTAAGCATGAAGAAAAGACCAGCCCCCTAAACGGAGAACATAAAGGGAGAAAAAACAATGAGACTTCATGGCTCCAAAGAGAATAACGCAATATATATAGAAAAAAAATAAAAAATCATTAACCTTTATTAACCACTTCTTCCCCCGGAAGGTTTATTCCCCCCCCCCCCCCTTCATGACCAGGCCAATTTTCGCGATATGGCACTGCGTTACTTTAGCTGACAATTGCGCGGCCATGCGACGTTGTACCCAGATAAAATTTGATGTTCTTTTTTTCCAACAAATATTGTTTGGTGGTATTTGATCACCTCTGCAGGTTTTATTTTTTGCACTATAAACAAAAAGACCAACAATTTTGAAAAAGACAATATTTTTTTACTTTCTGCTATAAAACATATCCAATAAAAAAAATGTAAAAAAATTGCATTTCTTCATCGAATTCATGGAAGTTTTTTTTTTTATTACTAGTAATGGCGGCAATCAGAATTTTTTTTTATTTTTATTTTTTTAGCAGGGCTACGACTGACATTTTTTGGGGGCCAGTGACACTAAAATAGTGATCAGCGCTAAAAAAAAAAAAAAAAAATGTTACTATACTAATGACAATGGCAGGGAAGGTGTTAACAGCAGGGGCAATCAAAGGGTTTTCTCCAATCAGGACGGCTAATACACTCGTGGAGATTTCTGGAGAGTGGTGGGGATCAGGCAAGTAATGGGGGGGGGGCTGTTGTGGCTGCTACACACAGAAGGTTTTTATTTGAATGCATCAAGATAAAAAAAACTGCCTTTACAACGCCTTTAAAGTGGAGTTCCATCTCCGCTGCCACATTTGGCACCTTTTTGGAGGGAGCAAGTACCTGGTTTTGACAGGTACCCACTCCCACTTCTGGCTCATTTCGCCCTCCGTCCTGGCCGGTTTCCCTCAGTCAAGATGGTGGTGCCAACCAGGGCTGTCTTTATTATTGATTGGACCCTGGGCAAACATTTTCTTGGCGCCCCCCCCCCATGTAATTTCACTCTCCATCTGCTCTGAGACATACACTAAATAGCAGCTAGATTTAAAATCAGTTTACTGTATCAGATCAGGAACTATTGCGAATGGTTGCCAGCGGTTACATCATATCATTACTGCTTACTGACTGATTGCTAGAGGTTACAGCACACATTACGGCTCACTGATTAGTTTCTAGAGGTTACAGCAAATTATTTCTGCTTGTTAATTGGTTGCTAGAGATTACTGTACAGTATTACTGCTCACTGATTGGTTGCTAAAGGTTGCAGCACATCTTCTCCTCACTGCAGGGGGGCATGATATACATATGAATGCCGCCTTTATTTACATATCAATACCGCCCGCCACAGTATTTACTTATGAATGCCGCCGCTATTTACATATGAATGCTGGTTATTTACATGTAAACACAGGGTCTGCAGGTGAGTCATTTGTAAACAACAATAAGGCAGAGCTGGGCAGCATTAGTAGCAGCAATTCACACTGAGATATTGGGACACAGCACAGCACTAAAACTTCAAAGGAATTTAAACTGGGATAGTTGGCAAGTATGAGGCAGCTGCTTTGGGCCCCACAACAATGACAGGGCCCAAGGCAGCTGCCCCTTTTGCCTTGCCTTAAAGACTGCCCTGGTGCCAGCACCTGGTATCCGGGTCGGATGAGGACCCCCCTGGATTCCTGAACAGGTAAATTCCCTGATATATTAGTATTTGTAGCTGCCGTTGTTTAATTTTTTTCAGAAGGAGCCTGCAGCTTATCTTTAGGAGGAAATATGATTGCAATATACAAATCTCTAAATGGTGATTCTAGCATGGGGGGGGACTTTTCAATATTAGGTCTCTTTTTAGGAAGACACGTAGCCACTCAGTGAAGTCAGACAAGACGCTGTTTAACCTGAGGGGTTCTTTACTGTCGGAGCGGTAAGGATGTGGAACACCCTTCCACAGTTGGTGGTGTCAAGGGCGCATGGATAATTTAATTTAAAACATTTAGCCTCGCCATATATGTAATATGAGGAAGCAAAGCCGTACCTCTACCAATATGACCACCACCACACAGAGGCACAGTGCAGAGCTAGACAAGGTAAACAGGGCCGTCTTTAATTTTGCACAAAAATTTTCTTGAGCCCTTCCTAATCCACTTATCAACTATGTGCAGGTTCAAGGGGAAGCTGCCTTGGGCCCCACAACAAAGACTGGGCCTGGGACAGCTGCCCCTTTTGCCCTGTGTTAAAGATGGCCCTGATGGTAAGTCGGGGGGGGATCAGGTGCAGGGAGACCACAGACAATATTGGAAACTAGAACCTTGCCCTCACCCTGCCTTGTTTTGTCGGTACAGAGCTCAGTTCTTTTGAAATTTGCTTATTTATTTCTTTTCTTGTATATTGCTTGCTGTTTTCTGGCCATTGGAATGAACCAGTACACATATGTTATGAGCGTTCTTATTAGAATGAATTGCGCATTTGTACTATATATTTAAAGACTGTACTCGCTGCGGGATGCGGTGACCAGGCTGAAAAGCCCAAAATTCTAATAAGTTTAAAAGAGTGCCACGGGGCACTTTCATCTTTTATTTAATTAATTTATATTATCCTGCAGGTTAACTTGAGCTTTCGTCGCCTCACATGCTGATTGAATGAAATTATACGGTTGCTTTTTTAGAGAGCGGTGGGAGACCGAGGTCCTTCGTCTTCGTTAGCTTGTCAACAACAATCCGAGAATCTCAAGGAAAAAAATAAAAACTCCTTTCTTGCAGTTGCAGTGGCCATTGCAGAACAGTAAAATAATTTCTTCTTGTTTTTAGTCAAGTTTTTTTGTTGTAGATATTCTTTTACCCAAAAAAGATGGAAGGTGAGGTCAGCGGAGGCACGTGTTGTTGAAGAAAGAGCTTCAAGAATGTTCATGTCGAAAAGTATGTATTTATTGGTCAGATATTGGTGAAATACACCACCAACGCATTTTGTTGCATCACTTTGGCCCACAAAATGTGTTGCTGGTGTATTATACCAATATCTGACCAATAAATGCATACATTTTTGACGTGAACATTCTTGATGCTCTTTTTTTTGCACAATGGGTGCCTATGTTGACCTCACCCTCATTCATTTTGGGGCAAATTATATTGCATACATTACACACTGGGATCTAAACTGTGCACAGTGCAAGATCATTCAGAAACTCCCTGATGAGCATTGAGCATGACCATCCATCAGACCAGCATGATGACTAATATATTCTCCACCTGCTCTCCAATAGGTTGCCTGGTGCTCTAATGCACTGGTTCTCAACCTGGGGGTCGTAACCCCCATGGAGGGGGGGGGGGGTCAAATGACGATTTGCCAGGGGTCACCGAATCCTGGGCTGTTCCTGAAGCCAATGCTGCTCTCCCAGCCATTTCATGGCCACACAGCAGGGCTGTCCCCGGAGCCCAGGGCCGCCCACTCAGATCTCCTCAGCCTCCTATTCAGTTCATGGCATGGCTGGGGGGCAGAGACTAGAGGTCAGCTGCTTGGTGAGGAATGTGAAGAGGGAGGGGCTGGAGGAGACCCTATCTCAGTGATGGCGAACCTTGGCACCCCAGATGTTTTGGAACTACATTTCCCATGATGCTCATGTACTCTGCAGTATAGGTGAGCATCATGGGAAATGTAGTTCCAAAACATCTGGGGTGCCAAGGTTCGCCATCACTGCCCTATCTGCTGATTTCGGCATAGGTGTCACTGCTACAAGACACCACAAAGTCGGAGACACAGTGAGTAACACTATCTGTGATTAGAGTTGCCATTAAAAGTCCTCACTACAGTTCTCAGATCAGCAGATGACCTTGATCAAGAGCACCTCAAGTTGGCGGATCAGAATTCCCCCCCCCCACCCCAGCCCCCTCAAACCCCCCCCCACCCCAGCCCCCTCAAACCCCCCCCAGCCCCGCCACTCATTCCATTCCCAACAAGAAGTAAGAGAAGGAATAAAAATAGAGAATACGTGGAAGGGAGAGGAAAAGAGGGGGAAAGAAAAAAGGGAGAAGAAAGAATAAGAGAAAGACTAAGAAAGATGGCTAGAGAGAGCCATGGGGGGAAAAAAAGCAAGAAATTAGGATAGAGAGAGATAAAAGGAGAGTAAAGAGAAAGAGTGGTACATCCTAAAATGTACCATAAGGGGTTTTAATACTGTACGAGTGGAAGGGACTCAGGGAGCGCTAAATGTCTGTGGGAAATAATTTTACTGTTAGGGGTCCCCACAACTTGGGAAATTTATTCAAGGGGTCACGGCACTAGTAAGGTTGAGAACCACTGCTCTAATGGGTTTCAAGAAACCCTACAGATGGCCCTACTTTTTTGATAACTTTTAAGTAAGTTACTTGTGATATCCACTATTATATTAAGATCAGTAGTCTCCAAACTACGGCCCTTTGCTTACCTTTATCTGGCCCTTGGCGCACTATTCCTTCCACTGACACCAAAGACAGGGTGCTATTACTCTCAATGACACCAAGTATGGGGAACTAATTCTCCCATTGATACCAAAGACTGGGCACTAGTCCTCTCATTGACACCAGAGATAGGCAATTACTTCTCCCATGGATACCAAAGACTGGGCACTATTCCTCTCAATGATACCAGGGGTGGGGAACTGATTCTCCCACTGACACCAACGATGGGTGACTGTACCTCCCAATGACATCAACAATGCAATTTTTTTAATACCACTGACCACCAAGCCTATGGCATTGTCCACTCCCACTGAAACCAGGGCATTTTCTGCTCCCACTGGCCACAGTCCAGCCCTCCTAATGTTTTAAGGGCAGTAAACTGGTCCTTTGTTTCAAAAGTTTGGAGACCCTTGAATTTAGATGGATGTCTCCTGTGGTGTTTTATTCTCTCTTAATCTCCTGATCATTCAGAGAATTTTTAAATAAGTTTGTTATGCATGAAAACCTTCACTTTTTCTAAGTCTTCAGTTATCTCTTGAAATTGTCTCAACCTGTCTTTGCCACATAAGCACCCAGTGGATGAAACAGCTGAGCTGCAAGAGGTGATAGGAGTTTAAAGTGAACTTTAAGGACCATTTAGTTTGAGTTAACGTCCTATGTTGTTCAGGTAGATCACCTCTTTAGGGGTTGCATACCCCTGATTTAAGCTGTTATAGCTGCAAAGGGTGGGCCAACTCAATATTGAACCCTACGGACTAAGACTGGGATGACATTAAAGTTCATGTGCGTGTAAAGGCAGGCGTCCCAATACTTTTTGGGAACATAGTGTGTAGGGCTGCAACTAACGATTATTTTCATAATCTATTAGTTGACCGATTATTGTTTAGATTAATCGGTTAATAGCCTTAAAAAAAAAAAGTGTGGTGTATAATTTAATTAATGTGTAAAGTAAAAAAAAAAAGGCAATTTATTCTTAAATATCTCTATATGCAGTGGTAAATATAAATAACCAACTATATGGTTAGGGAGCGAAATATCTAATCCACTGACAATGACAAAAGAGATATACTGTATATATTAGAGGGGATATATACTGTATATACTATTAGAGGAGATATTTGATCTGAGCATACGTGGCACTTTGTCTGATCGGAATTCTCTACACATGATCGGACAAAGTCCGATCGGATCATGTTGTCGGAAAATTTTATAGCCCAGCTGGAAAACTTGGTCCGTCGGATACTCCGACGGAAACCATCCGATGGAGCCCACACACTGTCGGATTATCTGACAACACGGTCCTATCGGACATTGTCCATCAGAATGTCCGACCGTGTGTACAAGGGCTTAGAGGGGATATATTGTATATACTATTAGAGGAGAGATACAGTATATACCATTAGAGGAGAGATATACTGTATATACCATTAGAAGAGATATACTGTATATAGTATTAGAGGAGAGATATTCTGTATATAATATTAGAGGAGAGATATAGTGTATATACTATTAGAGGAGAGATATAGTGTATATACTATTAGAGGAGAGATATAGTGTATATACTATTAGAGGAGAGATATAGTGTATATACTATTAGAGGAGAGATATAGTGTATATACTATTAAAGGGTCAATCTGGTAAATATCAGACTCATTAACTTTAACCCCATTTTGTTACTGGCCGATTAATTGATTATGAAAATAGTAATCGATTAATTTCATAATCGATTAGTTGTTTCAGCCCTAATAGTGTGTATATCTATGTATGTGTGTGTTTATGTATGTTTATTTATGTATGTATGTGTATTTATGTATGTATGTGTTTCAGCTTTGGTAATGCAATGGGCTGCGCACACCTATGGGCTTATCCTATAATAATCGCAGTTCCTCAGGGTATAGCGATTGCATTGCTTGGCATACAGATCACAGATTAGAGAGAATCTACAGATCTGTATATGAAGTACCCTCATGAAAATGCAGAATGGTATTTATGTATGTTTTTCAGTCGCTAGAAAATACGGTTGGTTGCTAAAGATTTTTGAAGTTTGCTCTTCAACCCAACAAGGCTTACTGTCTGCGGATACCCAGTAGTTTGTTTCCCTTAAATGCGACGGGTCCTCATGAAGTTTTCTAACAAAGTCCTTCAATATATTTGTTATATTACTTGTTTGTCCTTTGTGGCCGTCTGTTCTCCTTTTATGAAGTCTGATAACATTCGTCTCGAATGGGAAGCGATTAAAATCTCTCTCTCTCCCGTCAGAGGTACGTCTGAAAGCGATGAGATTATCATCATTACCGTCTGCGGGAATTGCAGATGATCATTAATGAGAAGCTGCATATTCATTTTTATATTATCCTTTATTTAGATCTCCTGTCAGTGAACATTATTCAATTCCTCATTAATCGTCACATCATACATCTAGAGTGACAGTTGTCATTCCGCTTGGATTAGTGTCCTCTGGGAGATGACTCTCTCTGGAACACTCGGGATCATAGTCCTATGAGGGTTCTTGCTTATCCAGGTCATGGAATGGCTAGTAGTAGTCATATTCTGCTGAACTTGTCCTGTAATGTTGAAGACATTTTGTAGTATCTCCAAACCACGTCTACAATTCTAATGAACTGAAGAAGTGGCTCGGAGGAGCTTCGAAACATCTTCCACATCACACGCGTTCAGTTGAATGTGACGGCCTATTACTAGCTACTTGGGATAATTATATTTTACCTTTTGAAACACTGAGACCAGCTCAGAAGTCATGGACAACTTTTTTAATAAATGCTGTATCTTGGAGATTCTAATTGGAGAACACATTTCAAGTAACGGAAATACCAACCAGATCATTAGTTTCCCTTATGTTCTTTTACGGTTATAAGCTCTTCATAATGGAAGTTGCTCACGTTCTCATTACTATCTCTAAGCGAATCTCCTTTTTTTTTTTTTTTTATTGAGAGATAGTCGGTAAATGAGGTATTACTGAGCTTCCAGGCATGGGCCTCCAAACTTTCTAAGCAAAGGACCAGTTTACTGTCCTTCGGGGGGGGGGGGCAAACTATGGCCAATGGGAGTAGAAAATGCTCCGGCATCAGTGCCCCGATCATTGGCTTTTATTGGGTAGAATAGTACCCATTGTACAGTAGGTGACCACGATATTGTGTCAATCTCGCCACTTTTATCGGCGAGATTGACACCCTGCGAGCCCCGTTGTGGGAGAAAGCGCCGAGCCGGCTCGCAACAGGAAAGGAAAAGTGTTTTTTCCTTTCCCAATGAGCGACAAGCATTGCTGACATTGAGGCCGGGTTCACACTGGTGCGGGGATCCGACTTGGATCCCCGCCAATACCAGGCACTGTGTTTGGTATGAATCTTTAGGGAGAACTCCACACCAAATTTTAAATAAAAGGGCATGGGTTCCCCGCCGAGGGCCCTTAGATCTGGTATGGATTTTAAGGGGAACCTCCTTCGCAGAAAAAACGGCGTGGTGGTCCCCCCAAAATCCACACCAGACCCTTATCCGAGCACACAGCCCGGCTGGTCAGGAAAGGGGGTGGGGACGAGCGAGCACCCCCCTCCTCCTGAGCCGTACCAGGCCGCATGCCCTCAACATGGGGGATGAGTGCTTTGGGGAAGGGGGGCACCCTGTAGGGCCCCCCACCCCAAAGCACCTTGTCCCCATGTTGATGAGGACAAGGGCCTCTTCCCGACAACCCTGGCCATTGGTTGTCGGGGTCTGCGGGCGGGGGGCTTATCGGAATCTGGGAGCCCCCTTTAATAAGGGAGGCCCCCAGATCCCGGACCCCCACCCTATGTGAATGAGTATAGGGTACATCGTACCCCTACCCATTCACCTGGGGAAAAAAAGTGTCAATAAAAAAACACTACACAGGTTTTTAAAGTAATTTATTAGACAGCTCCGGGGGTCTTCTTCCGACTCCTTCATGCTCTCTGGTTCTTCTCCTCGCTCTCCAGACTCTTCTCCCAGTCTCTGGTTCTTCTGCCGGCTCCTCCGCTATCTTCTTCCAGCTCTTTTTCTAGCGGTGGCCCGGTCTTCTTCGTCCTTCTTCCCTCTTCTCTTTTTCCGATGTTGACACGACGCTCTCTTCCGCTGTAATGCCGTGTGCGAGGTGCGCAATCACTTATATAGGCATGTGGCGTGGTCACCGGGCGATGTCACCCGGTGACCACGCCCCTTATGATGTCAAGTCCTGGGGCATGCTGCATGATGGAAACACATTCTTGGTCAGGTACTGTAGGTGTCAATTGGAACAATAATGCCCCATTGATGGTGTTAGCAGGGAGAACGGTGCCTTATCATTGGTATCATTTGGTGGAATAGTGCCCCAGGGCCAGATAAAGGCAAGCCAAGGGGCCACAGTCTGATGTAAGGAGATAAAAGCAGGGCTTTTCACCTTGGCTCACCAAAACAGGGGTCTAGCAAGAAACTTGGAGCAAATAAAGAAGCTTGTATCTCACTTCTTGAAGGTCAAATAAACTAGAAGATCCTTTTGAGTTTAGGCCCTTGTTCACGTATATGCTGTGCAGGAAAACGTTCAGGAATCACTGCATTTCCTGCACAGCATTAAAATCGCACACCGTTCATGCAATTTGCCACCAGTGTCAATGTTAAATTAATGACACCCCCTAAACAGGTCGCAAAACACCCATGTAATTCCGAATCTGGTGCAGCAAAAAAAAAAAGACGCCTGCACATTTTTCATGCAGATTGAGCCCATACAAAATAAATAGGCTCAAATTGCACTTCAAGTAATCGCATATGATGTGAATAGGAATACGGTGCGATTCCTATCTGAATCACATGCGTTATCCGGCACCACACAAGATAAAGAAGAAGGGAGGTTGGCTGCTCAGCAGAGATGCCATTCAGAGAATGCTTTGCATTTTCTGAATGAATACAAAGTGTTTTCTGATTGGATGAGGTGGAGAGGTGGGCCAAGTTGGTCCAAGCTGGACCAATGTAACTCTGTAAAAAATTACTATGCCTGGAATTCAAGTTTAAAGGATCTTTTTTTTGTAGTCTCTCATAGCACAGCTGTTTAGATTTAAAAAGGAACTCCACTTTTGTTGCTAAAATACATTCCCCTCCCGGGTGATCTATGTACAGTGCAGGGATTTTAACAAACATTACAAAAAATTCTGCATTTTTGTTATTCTGAAGAAATAGGCGTTTGTCTGTGTCCATGTGCAAAGTGAATGGGAATGATTTTAGAATTATCAGTCAACTGCTGCACCTGCAGGGCTCTGAGGAAAGTGTCAGAGTTGGCATCCCTTTTAGATGTGTATTCCCTTTGGAAGTACTTTACCAGAAATTGAATTTTTGTTGCAGGGGATAGCATTTCCAGGTAGCCATTTTGCATTGTATTTTCAGAAAATTACAGCACTGCAGATTGAATAGGAAAGGGTTGTTTTTAATAACATTCAATTACAATACGACTTGTGTAGCAGTCGTATATCCTAAAATATTTTTTTATTTGCTTAATTTTATTACATTGATTTTTTTTCCCTATGAAAGTGAAGTTACCCCCCTAAAATAATGTTGATTACTAAAGCTGTGATTTCAGGTTCAATATGCAAATTGGCTGATATCCTGGGTATTGCGTCCCTGCCCATCTCTACCATGATGGCATCATAAATGAGACCCAAAGAAGAGGAAGAAAAGTTCCCGCTAAGAGCATGAGTTCATGAGAGCAGAACCTTGTACCCCCTGTGTGATAATGAAGTTGCATAGGACTGACGGGACAGTTGAACTCAACCCGATAGAACACCTTTGGGATGAATTAGAGTGGAGACTGTGAGCCAGGCCTTCTTGTCCAACATCAGTGCCTGACCTTACAAATATGTTTCTGGAAGAATGGTCAAACATTCCCATTGACACACTCCTAAACCTTGTGGACAGCCTTCCCTGAAGAGTTGAAGTTGTTATAACAGGGCAGCACAGTGGTGCAGTGGTTAGCACTCTCGCCTAGCAGTAAAAAGGGTCGCTGGTTCAAATCCCAACCACGACACTACCTGCCTGGAGTCTGCATGTTCTCCCTGTGTCTGTGTGGGTTTCCTCCAGGCACTCCGGTTTCCTCCCACACTCCAAAGACATGCTGGTAGGTTAATTGTCTTATGTCCAAAATTGGCCCTAGTATATGAATGCGAGTTGGGGACCTTAGATTGTGGGCTCCTTGAGGGTAGGGACCGATGTGAGTGTGTGATGTATGTGTGGAGCGCTGCTGAAATTGACGGCGCTATATGGGTACCTTAATAATTAATATATAATGGAGAAAAGCATCTTAATGAGACACAATGTACAGGGATAGGGACAATTGTAGACACTCACTCAGGTTGAACTGGTGTCTTTATTCAACCTTACTAATTATGTAACTGTAAAGGGTGGGCCAACTCAATATTGAACCCTACGGACTAAGACTGGGATGCCATTAAAGCGGTTGTATACTAATTTTTTTTACTTTTACCTACAGGAAAGCCTATAGTAAGGCTTACCTGTAGGTAAAAAAATATAGGTAAAAAAAATGTAGGTAAAAATAAACTGTACAGGTTTAGGAGATATTCTCCTCGGTATGCGCCGCTGACTGCAGCGGCGCATGCGCACAAGGGGATTCTCGGCTGAAAGTCCGGCAGTGGCCAGACCCGGCCGGGAGGAAATCTCCCGCGCGCATGTGCGGGAGTGACGATATCGCAGCTCCGGCCACTCACAGCGTCGGAGCCGCGATACCCAGAAGAAACGCAGAGGGAGCATGTCAGCTCCCTCGGCATGGATCGGGCCAGATGTCAGGGCCTCGTTCTAAGGTAAGTATTTCATAATGAGCTCGTATGGGGTGCATATGCCTTTTGCTTTGCAGGTGGTTATAAAAAAAAATAAAAATTTGCGGGTTTACTACCGCTTTAAAGGCCATGCGTGCGTAAAGGAAGGTGTCCCAATACTTTTGGCAATATAGTGTATATCTGATGCTTGGTCTACTTTGCACACCGCTTCGATTATCTTCAATTCACTGAACAATACTACTGCTGCAATAGCTGTATTGTATTAGTGACTTCCTCATTGGCTTTGTTATGCCCGGAGTTGTTCTTCGAAGGGTCAGTCCACCAGTGATGTGTGTTCAGTTATATATAGACTGAGTTTAACCCCCGGCTTTTTATATCTCTATGTGGACCTCATTAGCAGGACCTCCTTATTTCTTGGCCTGGAGATTTGGGTGTTCCCGCACATGCTGGGGTTTTCCCAATCCTCCCGTTGCATTCTCCATAATATTAAAGGAAAGTGAAGCTCCAGCCAAAACTTTATTCATTCTGGCTTTGTATAAAATGGCAAGAGGGTTAGAACCTCTGGTAAAATTGTATTACTGTGTGTGTCCTTGGGAAGATCTGACCTCGCCTGTCCAGGGGACCATTGGAGGAGAAAGAGGAAGTAGGTGGGATCATCCAACGTTTCTTCACGTTTGCCAATAGAATGAGTGTAGAGGGAAAATCTGGTAATGACACCCAATCAGAACTGTGATTTTTATTTATTTATTTATTTTTCTCTCTCCTTTTGGGGAAATTTCCTTTTATTTTTCAGGGAACACAGAACGCACAAAAATCTCCCTAAAATGGACACAGACAGATATAAAAAAAACTAAGAAGGGAGAGACCAGCACCAACTAAGTATAGCAATAGAAACACTTTAATGTGGATAAAAGAATAACAGTCACAAAGGAGATATGACTGGAGCATGTAACGCTGTATGAGGATGTCCTCGCCCGGACGGATCCCCTCACAATCCGCAAGGGCGTGAAGGACTGAATTAGTCTGAAAGCTTCCTGGATCCGTGGAACATACATCCCGGCAGATGTGACGTCACGGCGCTGGACATTTTATAAATTTTCGGACTCTAATTCCACCTTTTTTCGTTGTCCTGATTTGCGCCATTTTCTTTGTTGTTTTTCAGCTATAAAAACCTGGATATGTAAAGTGTATTGAGGGCGCTGCAATAATAGTAATAGGCCAGAAGGATAATATGTTGAATATTTATTGAATAGTTCAAAAGAGCCAACGCGTTTTGGGTTTTCACACATACTCCCACTTCATCAGGGCTCAAAGTGATACTAAACACACACTATTTAATTTACATTGTCCCTTCTATTTCTCTATGTGGATGGTGGCACTGGGCTTCTTTTAATGAAAAAAAAGATCTACCATAAGTACCTTTTTACTAAGGCCCCTTTCACACTGGGGCAGAGGCGACATTGGGGGTAAAGCGCCGCTATTTTATTTGCGGAGGTATTCCGCTAGCGGGCGAAAAAGGGTTAAAACCACCCTCAAAGCGCTGCTGCAGAAGCGCTTTGCCGGCGGTATAGCCGCGCTGCCCCATTGATTTAACTGGGCAGGAGCAGTATACACACCACTCCTTCAGCGCTAAAAAGATGCTGCTAGCAGGACTTTTTTACCGTCCTACCAGTGCGCTGCTCCAATGTGAAAGCCCTCGAGGCTTTCACACTGGAGTGAATGGAGCGGCTCTTTCAGGGAGCTTTGCAGGCGATATTTTTAGTGCTGTAGCGCCTGCAAAGCGCCCCAGTGTGAAAGGGGTCTAATCAATATCCAGCTGTCACATGACCCAGCTCTCTCCCAGCCTGTCTGCAGGGAAACATAAGCAGGAGGAGCTTTTAGCTGCTGGTCACATGTTCAAAATAAACAAAACCGCCTTTGGAATAAAGAATAAAAAATAAATAATATCATTAAACTGTTATAAATTGTCATACAAATATATATTTGAAACCAAAACATTATTATTTTTTGACAATAACATGGTGTGGGTGGATTTCTATCTGTGTCACGCCCCTGCAGCCTGTGTCTTAGAATAAGAGGGAGGTGAAGCCTTCATTAATCTACATGTAATTTCCCGCCCCCATTGTGTTTAGGGGGTTAGTGGGAATGGAGGAGGAGGGAGGGAGTGGGCTGTCATTTACCACTATATATAGACCCACATGTGTGACTCTATAGTGGCTGCTCAGATGTAATAGGGAGGAAACGCTCAGTATAAAAACTCATTGAAAACTAAGCATGTGCAGAACTGCCACCACAGCTGCAAAATCTTGAGCTGAATTGGGGGCATTGACAGAAGGGGGAGATAGAGAACAGCAGGACCAACCAGGATTTTTGTAGAATACAGAAAACGAATGAATGAGTATGAAGGATTTTACTTACCGAATACCAAATCCCTGGAATTTCACCTGACGGGGACACGCCGTCTCTCTGCCTGATGTTCTCGGCTCTTGATTGGATAAATTGATAGTAGTGCAGCCATTGGCTCCTGCTGCTGCCAATCAAAATCAATGATTCGAGGGGCGGGGCTGAGTCATACATTGTCTACATTGTCATACTCTGTAGCTCCTCTGCTGGATTTTGTTTCTAATCCCCTTGGGGAGGCTTCCATTTGTGGATGGACATTTTATGGTTAGACAACCTATCACATTACTATAATATTTTATATGGACTATAAACTGAAGGACCTATGAATAAATGAATGTGGAACGAATCATTTGAGTTTCCATTATTTCTTATGGGGAAAATCGCTTTGATATACAAGTGCTTTGGATTACAAGCATGTTTCCAGAATGAATTATACTCGCAATCCAAGGTTTTACTGTATGATATGTTTATTTAACCACTTCCCGACCAGCGCACGACGATGTACGTCGACAGAATGGCACGGGCAGGCATATTGGCGTACAGGTACGTCCAATATTCAATGCCGCCCTGCCATCGGGAGCGCGCCGGCGGCGGCGCGCTCCCTCGCTGGTTGGGACCCCCGTGAGTCCGATCGTGGGACCCGCGATCGTCTCACGGAGCGGCCGAATGGAGGAAATGCCGTGTAAACAGCATTTCTCCATTCTGCCTAGCAACTAGTGACGCTGATCTCTGCTCCATGTGATTGGAGCAGAGATCAGTGTTCACTAAATGAAAGCCCAACCCCCCCACAGTTAGTAACACACCCCTAGGAACACTTAACCCCTACACTGCCACCCACTGGTTAACCCTTTCACTGCCAGTGTCATTTACACAGGAATCACTGCATTTATATAGCAGTGATTACTGTATTAATGACATTGGTCCCAAAAATGTGTCAAAAATGTCCGATGGGTCCCCCACAATGTCGCAGTCACAATAAAAATCGCTGATCGCCGCCATTACTAGTAAAAAAAAATAATAATAAAAAATTGTTAATAAAAATGCTATAAAATTATACCTATTTTGTAAACGCTATAACTTTTGCGCAAACCAATCAATAATCGCTTATTGCGATTTTTTTTACCAAAAATATGTAGAAGAATACGTATCGGCCTAAACTGAGGGAAAAAAATGTTTTTTTATATATTTTTGGGGGATATTTATTATAACAAAAAGTAAAAAATAATGCGTTTTTTTCAAAATTGTCGCTCTATTTTTGTTTATAGCGCAAAAAAATACAAAACCGCAGGGGTGATCAAATACCACCAAAAGAAAGCTCTATTTGTGGGAAAAAAAGGACGTCAATTTTGTTTGGGAGCCACGTCGCACGACCGCGCAATTGTCAGTTAAAGCGACGCAGTGCCGAATCGCAAAAAGTGGTCTGGTCTTCGACCAGCAAATTGGTCCGGTCTGAAAGTGGTTAATAAAGAAAAAACAAAAAAAAACGAACCCTTACAATCACTTTAACCTTTTTACGATGGGGGTTTAGTGACACTTTAAACATAATGTGACTTCGGAAATGCCTGCGCTCCAATCAGTTTAAACATAAGATATTATTATCGGCAGGAATTCCAACATGAAGCTTCAAACGCGTCTTCTACGTTTAAATCTGGATTATTCTGAGGACCCCCTTTTCCATTTGGGGGTGCTTTTGTTATCTAGACACAGCCCCTCACCAGAGCGATTCAGCTTGGTAAATACAATGGTCACATACCATTTTGGACTTTGATATTAGGAGATCTAACACCTGTTATGCTTGTTCTTTAACCGCTTCAGCCCTGGAAGATTTTACCCCCTTCCTGACCAGAGCACTTTTTGCGATTCGGCACTGCTTCGCTTTAACTGACAGTTGCGCGGTCGTGCGACGTGGCTCCCAAACAAAATTGATGCCCCTTCCCCCCCCCCCCCCCCCCCCCACAAATAGAGCTTTCTTTTAGTGGTATTTGATCACCTCTGCGGTTTTTATTTTTTGCGCTATAAACAAAAAAAAAAAATATTTTTTACTTTTTGCTATAATAAATATCCCCCAAAAAAACATTATTTTCCTCACTTTAGGCCGATATGTATTCTTCTACATATTTTTGGTATAAAAAAAATCGCAATTAGCGATTATTGATTGGTTTGTGCAAAAGTTATAGCGTCTACAAAATAGGGCATAGTTTTATGGCATTTTTATTGATTTTTTTTTTTTTTACTAGTAACGATCAGTGATTTATATCTTGACTGCGACATTATGGCGGACACATCAGACAATTTTGACACATTTTTGGGACCATTGGCATTAATACGGCGGTCAATGCTAAAAAATTGCATTGATTACTGTAAAAATGTCACTGGCAGTGAAGGGGTTAACCACTAGGTGGTGCTGTAGGGGTTAAATGTGTCCTAGGGAGTGATTCTAACTAGGGGGAGGGGCTGTGTGGGGCACTACACTGATCACAGCTCCCAATTACAGGGAGAGCTGATCAGTGACTGTCATTAGGCAGAACGGGAGATGCTTGTTTACATCGGCATCTCCCTGTTCTTCCTCTCCGTGAGACGATCGTGGGTATCCCCGCGGACGAGTTTGCGGGACCCGTGGTCACGAAGCTCCCGGCCGGCATGCCTGCAAGCCACCTCTTAAAGGGCAAATTACAGGTACGTTAATCTGCCTGTACGTGCCCTTCTGTCGCAGGCGGTCTGGAAGCAGTTAAATATCAAACACCAAGGGCTCATTCGCTCTAGCGTTTGAGAAGGGGAGGGTGTGGATAAAACCCCTGAAGTTGAGCTGTGCTTTTACTGCCCCCCAAGTAAGGCTCCTTGTTTTTTACCTCCATGCATTCTATGCATGAAGGCAAAAAAAAACGTTTGTGTGCAGCAGCACCCCCAAATCCTCCTCCTCATACTTACATGAGCCCCATCTTGATCCAGCGATGTGCACGAGAGCAGCGAATCTCCAAGGTCTCTTCCTCATTGGCTAACCAGAAGCGGGAGCCATTGGCGCCCACTACTGTCAACCACAGCCAGTGAGCCAATGGGAGTGCAGGGGTGGAACCGAACGCCATATGTGAACGGACACACAGAGCAGGGCTCAAGAGAAAGCTGCTGGCTATGGGGGTAACTTGGCAGGAGGGAGGGGCCAGGAGTGCCTGCGGGGCACCTAAAGAGAGGAGGATCGGGGCTGCTCTGTGTAAAACCATTACACAGAGCAGGTAAGTATGAGATGTTTGTTATTTAAAAAAAAAAAAAAAATGCTTTTATTATTACTTTAAAGTAGGGGATCAGATGGTGATACAATGCCTCCTCTTCAGAGACCAAAGCTGGTGTGAATGTGAACTAAGAGAGGACTTCATAAATGCCATGGAAGGTGTGCAGATCTCTTGTTTTAGAATTCACAGGTCTCAAACTGGCGGCCCTCCAGCTGCTGCAAAACTACAAGTCCCATCATGCCTCTGCCTGTGTGAGTCATGCCTGTAACTGTCAGCCTTGCAATGCCTCATGGGACTTGTAGTTTCGCAACAGCTGGAGGGCCGCCAGTTTGAGACCCCCTGTTTTAGATCTTCAGTTTTTATAAAACTCCAAGAACTAGTAAAATGTAAACATTAGTGAGTGTTCTATACCTTTTATGGAACGGTGGCAACCTCACAAACTTTGTAAGTAGAGTTTATCACCCGTCTTGTTACATATGTGTGTACCATCCTTTGAAATATGCATTGTGGTTGGGGGGGGGTGCTCAGAATTAGTTTATGGTTTTGCAGACCTCACTTCACCTGCTTGCATGCCGACCGAGGTCACTTTCTTTTTTTTTGGTCTCTTTTGGCCATTTGGCCAACATTCAAGAATCTTCCTGAACATCCTTTCTTCTTTGCAGCTAAAGCCAATTCGAAGTGTGGTCCGACGTTCTTCCCATGTGCCAGTGGAGTCCACTGCATCATCGGACGCTTCCAGTGCAATGGACTCGAGGACTGTCCGGACGGCAGCGACGAGGAGAACTGCAGTGAGTCTCTTGGACATCGTGACTTTGTAGCTAGTAGACGTTAAACTGGATGTGTTCTAAAATTTGGTAATGTCTAGTAAACACTATCATTTTTTTTTTTTTTTCAACCCAGCGGGCTGTACGAAAAAAAAAAGCACTCAGGAGGAACTGTCCTAACTGTGTGATGTTAGTACAGTGATCTCCCTGCTGCGCGACGTGTGTTCTGACAGGGAGACTGCCCTCCCACCAGAACACACCGGTCAGCACTCACAGCCATTGCCTGCCAGTGCTGATCAGATGTGGGTTTCCCAACATGCCCATTCGACAGAAGCTGGCCAGGCTGGTGTACACATGGTCTGTTGAACCAGCCAATACTGTCCGATATTTGGCCGTGTGTACCAGGCTTAATCCACCTCTTCAGTTCTAACGAGGGTTAGGAAATGATTAAAAAAATATATAAAGGACTTACATTGGTATGCACCGATACTGGTGCCAGTACCAAGCCTTTGAGTATTAATAATGGAGGGGTGGTGCTAGGTTGGTCCAGAGCGTAAGATTAACGGGGTTGTAAAGGTTCATTTTTTATTTTATAAATAGGTTCCTTTAAGCTAGTGCTAGTCTTTGTTTTCTTTGTCTGAATTTCTCACTTCCTGTTCCTCCTCAGTAAGCTGTTCTGGCTGACTAAACACCGCTCAGATGATGGTGTGAAGTTTACTGAGGAGAAACAGGAAGTGAGAAATCCAGACAAAGAAAAAAAACATTTAGAAGGTAAATCGAAGGAAAAGGTAAGTGAACCAACCATGCACTAGCTTAAAGGACCCTATTTAGAAAATAAAAAAGCTTTACTACCCATTTAACCCACATCCCCAATAGTCTATGCATGGGGAAATTGTTTCCTCTTATTGGACTTTGAAGGGAAAAGGCTACTCTGTGGTAATCATGAGTATAAAGTTTTATTAGAAAAAGATGTAGATATGTACAATTCTACAATGCAAATAGAAAATGCAAAAGAGAAGTACAGGATGTGTAACACAGTGAATATGCAATACAGTACATAGGCATTGACTCCATTGCATATGGAACACACATACAGGGAGTACCCGACGCGTTTCCAGTGTTACTCTTCTTCAGGGGTTTATGATTCAGACCAGTACGACAAAAACATGTCTATAATTAAAAAGACAGTCATGAGTAAAAAGATGTGATGGCAAAAGGAAAATAGTTCACAAAAATATCATACCATCCAGATTTGAAATATTCATATTCAAATGGGTACTGACCATCTAGTGTTGCTTAGAAACATCCTATGTTACTGAATCCACTTTAAAACACTTTAAAACATATCGGGAACAGATTGCCACTGTTCTGTGCCAACGCCTGAACCAGAGTGGGCAGACTGCGCGTGCCAGGCACACAGACCCACATGCTTGCCTTTTTCTAAGTCCTTGCCAATGGATCAATGTCAGAATTATGAACAGTTTTTTTTTAAATTGTATTTTTATTGGAGCAGAGGAGGAGAGGAACGGAGCAAGTGGAGGGGGAGAAGAGGGGAGCAAGTGGAGGGGGAGAAGAGGGGAGCACATGGATGGGGAGAAGAATGGAGCACGGGGAGGGGGAGAGGAGCGGAGCACGGGGAGGGGGAGAGGAGCGGAGCACGGGGAGGGGGAGAGGAGCGGAGCACGGGGAGGGGGAGAGGAGCGGAGCACGGGGAGGGGGAGAGGAGCGGAGCACGTGGAGGGGGAGAGGAGCGGAGCACGTGGAGGGGGAGAGGAGCGGAGCACGTGGAGGGGGAGAGGAGCGGAGCACGTGGAGGGGGAGAGGAGCGGAGCACGTGGAGGGGGAGAGGAGCGGAGCACGTGGAGGGGGAGAGGAGCGGAGCACGTGGAGGGGGATAGGAGTGTAGCACGGGGAGGGGGAGAGAAGCGGAGCACAGGGAGAGGAGCGAAGCGGAGCACAGGGAGAGGAGCGGAGCACGGGGAGGGGGAGAGGAGTGGAGCACAGGGCGGGAGAGAGGAGTGGAGCACGTGGAGGGGGAGAAGAGCGGAGCACGGGGATGGGGAGAGGGGAGCGGAGCGAGGGGCGGGGTAGAAGAGCGGAGCACGGGGCGGGGGAGAAGAGCGGAGCACGCGGAGGGGGAGAGGAGCGGAGCACGCGGAGGGGGAGAGGAGCGGAGCACGCGGAGGGGGAGAGGAGCGGAGCACGCGGAGGGGGAGAGGAGCGGAGCACGCGGAGGGGGAGAGGAGCGGAGCATGCGGAGGGGGAGAGGAGCGGGGCACGGGGAGGGGGAGAGGAGTGGAGCACAGGGAGAGGAGCGGAGCACGGGGAGGGGGAGAGGAGCGGAGCAAGTGGAGGGGGAGAAGAGCGGAGCACGGGGATGGGGAGAAGAGCAGAGCATGAGGCGGGAGAGAGGAGCGGAGCGAGGGGCGGGGGAGAAGAGCGGAGCACGGGACGGGGGAGAAGAGTATTTTTATTGAATAGATTCAGAAAAAAAAACATGACATACAATATATGTATGCTTAGTAGGAGAAATCCTACATTCAGTGGTACAAGATAGGGATAAACAAAAATAAATAAATCATATAAACAAATATATTAGTATTTGGAACAAAAAAGAAACACGAACATAAAAAAAAGAATAACACATGTTGATTATCTGGCTAAGGAGATCACTTACAAAGAAGAAACCATGAGTAGTAGCATTAGATCTAAGCTGGGTAGTCCCCCGGTGGGGGGAGGGGGGTGTACATGCAATGGAATACAGTGATTAATGAGGACCGCAGAAGACGCTCGGAGATGGTCGTTGAGAATTATGAAGAGTTTATTGTAATTTTGGATGTGAATTGAGAAGTGATATACTCAGCATCTTACATATACTGTTCTGTTCCTCTCTCCTAGCCGCTCACCCGCTGCTCTGCTCTACGTCTCGCTTCCACTGTAAGAACAAGCTGTGTATAGACAAGAGCTTCGTCTGTGACGGGGAGAATAACTGCAAGGACAATAGTGACGAGGAGAATTGCCCGAGCTCACAAGGTAAAGTCACAATAGACTCATTTCATTTGTTTGTGCTTTCCTGAGCCCCTGATATGAACCTTGATGCGGTCAGTCTGTAAAAACATACAGGAGGGCGCAAGTGCCTAGACCCCAGTGCATTACCAAAACCACTTTTAGTAACAAGCATAAGCCAAAAATATGCTCACAAAACATGAATAAAAGCAAACATATTGGAGATCACATCTAGCCATGGGGCGACCCAAACATATTCAGGTTATTATGTTGACATGTTTCGAGGCATGTGCCCCCTTCCTTCTTTGTGAGAAAAGGGGTATGTCCCCCGAAACGCAAGCAACGCTGCGCCTTGTGAATGGTCCCGCAGCCTTATAGGACCTGTAACCTGTCCCAAAAGGCTGTGGGCAAAGGGAGGGTGGGGGGGTGTTAACGATCAATATGGAGTGGAAGTTCCACTTTAAATCCCATTTGAAGTTTCAGCTTTATATAAACGTCTGGAAAACAGTAAGTTCTCAGTGTCTTAATGAGACATTCTTTGTGCTCCGCTCCTGTCCCCCTCCGCGAGCCCTCCACGCCCTCCGCTCCTGTCCCCCTCCATGCGCTCCGCTCCTGTCCCCCTCCATGCGCTCCGCTCCTGTCCCCCTCCATGCGCTCCGCTCCTGTCCCCCTCCATGCGCTCCGCTCCTGTCCCCCTCCATGCGCTCCGCTCCTGTCCCCCTCCATGCGCTCCGCTCCTGTCCCCCTCCATGCGCTCCGCTCCTGTCCCCCTCCATGCGCTCCGCTCCTGTCCCCCTCCATGCGCTCCGCTCTTCTCTCCCGCCCCATGCTCCGCTCCTCTCCCCCTCCCCATGCTCCACTCTTCTCTCCTGCCCCATGCTCCGCTCCTCTCCCCCTCCACGCGCTCCGCTCCTCTCCACCTCTCCGCTCGCTCCGCTCCTCTACCCCTCTGCACACTCCGCTCCTCTCCCCCTCCACGTGTTCCTCTCCTCTCCCCCTCCACGTGTTCCTCTCCTCTCCCCCTCCACGTGTTCCTCTCCTCTCCCCCTCCACGTGCTCCGCTCCTCTCCCCCTCCACGTGCTCCGCTCCTCTCCCCCTCCACGTGCTCCGCTCCTCTCCCCCTCCACGTGCTCCGCTCCTCTCCCCCTCCACGTGCTCCGCTCCTCTCCCCCTCCTCTCCCCCTCCTCTCCCCCTCCACGTGCTCCGCTCTTCTCCCCCTCCACGTGCTCCGCTCTTCTCTCCCGTCCCATGCTCTGCTCTTCTCCACCTCCGCGTGCTCTGCTCTTCTCCACCTCCGCGTGCTCCGCTCTTCTCCACCTCCGCGCGCTCCGCTCTTCTCCACCTCTCCGCGCGCTCCGCTCTTCTCCACCTCTCCGCGCGCTCCGCTCCTCCCCACCTCTCTGCGCGATCCGCTCCTCCCCACCTCTCTGCGCGCTCCGCTCCTCCCCACCTCTCTGCGCGCTCCGCTCCTCTCCACCTCTCTGCGCGCTCCGCTCCTCTCCACCTCTCCGCGCGCTCCGCTCCTCTCCACCTCTCCGCGCGCTCCGCTCCTCTCCACCTCTCCGCGCGCTCCGCTCCTCTCCACCTCTCCGCGCGCTCCGCTCCTCTCCGCGCGCTCCGCTCCTCTCCACCTCTCCGCGCGCTCCGCTCCTCTCCGCGGACTCCGCTCCTCTTCGCCTCTGCACGCTTCGCTCCTCTCCCCCTCCGCAGTCATCACTGACTCTGTCCATTCATATCTAAGCATCGTAAATGATGTCTCCTGTCCATTCATCTCCAGTGCAGGTGAGGCTGCAGAGAACGGGACTGGGGAATCTGTGTCCTCAATCCCTTTTCCTGTCTCAAAAGGTAGATGTCTGTTAAGACCCCTGATAACTCATCAAAGCCCCTCAACAGGGCTGATAAAAAAAAATCAACAATAAATAAAGAATAATAAATATTTAAAAGGTTAAATTGTACAAATAATAAAAAAAAAAGCATTGTAAAATAATAACAAAAAGTAAATAATTTGTAAAAAAATTTTTTTTTTTTTTTAAATTTAAAATAAAAAACGAGTGACAGTCCACGCTTCGTCAGTGCTGCATATTGGTGCCACTGTCAGATCACATTAAAAAAGAGTAGTCAGTATCGGCGAATACTTCTAAAAAAAGTATCAGTGCTTGTACTCGGTCTTAAAAAAGTGGTGCAACCCTAATAGAAATGAGTACCAAAACCAAAGACAGAGTCCAAAAACTTTTTAATTGTTCATAATTTAATTCCATAAAAGCTCATCTCGAGGGGTCAAAAAACATTCTCCCTTCATCAATGCCCTAAATATGAAACCACAACAGCCGCTGAGCATACTGGCACACTAACAGTACAATAGTTGAATTTATTGTAGATCTGCATTTTATTAGCCCCTTTGAGTTCACAAAGTTCACCCCTCTGGCAGTGGACCTTTCCCTGGACTCATCACTTCTATATCATTGGTCTTGATGACGTCAGGGCCTTAGACTGCTGGAGCATGGGGAAGAGGATGCTGCAGGGACCATCCTAGCAGCATTGATGATCGGGTAAAGAGATCTTCATTTCTATGTCCCCTAGACCTAAACAAATATATCCTTGCAGTGCAGATGCAGTCCAAATGCAACAGATTATTTTTAAGTTTCTCGAAATTTGGTCTTGAACCACTTTCCACTTACCAGTGACGTACCTGTATGCCGCTAGACTTCAAGTGGTTGTACCAGGATGATGCCTGCAGCTGCAGACATCATCCCAGTAACATTTTTTAGAAGGGGGTGGGGAGGGGGCAGGGTTGACTGTGTCTTATAAAAGCAATCCTAGTGTCTAAATAGCTGCAGAATTGCTTTTACAAGCAGCGGGAGGCAACATGTCTCCCCCCCCCCGTACCATTTTTTAGAAGGCGGTGGGGTTGACTGTGTCTTATAAAAGCAATCCTAGTGACTAACTAGCTGCAGAATTGCTTTTACAAGCAGCGGGAGGGAACGTGTTCCCCCTCCCTACCCCACCGCGACCCCCCGCCACCTTCCGTGGCAGCCGGACAAAAGCCAGGATCCCCCCCGCCACCTTCCGTGGCAGCCACACAAAAGCCAGGATCAGCCCACCCCCGCCACCTTCTGTGGCAGCCGGACAGAAGCCAGGATCAGCACCCCCCGCCACCTTCTGTGGCAGCCGGACAAAAGCCAGGATCGGCTCTCTGCTTTGGTATCCTGGAATCCATGACCTGACATCCCTTCCAGTTTACATACATTATTGTGACACTCATCTAATTGTGTATAAATTTGGAAAAATAAAAAGAAAATGTGGGAATTCGGACTATATTAGTCCGAATCCCCTTTTTTCTTTTTCCAAAATTCATATCACTTCTAGTTTACCTGGATATCAACATCGCCATTTAAAAAAAATCAAAAGCATTCAAACACAGATCTTGGCGTTTTGAATGCTTTTAAGGGCAGATGAGGGATTTGGGGCCTTATAGACCTCAGAGCTCTCCATAAAGAGTACCCGTAACTGCCTTTTGCTATCACAAGGATGTTTACATTTCTTGTGACAGAAATAAAAGTGACCAAAAAAATTAATAATAATTCACGAGCAAAGGCGAACACGCACGTCGGTCCTACATGCGCTCAAACAGCGATCATTCCACATAGGAGGTGTCACTGCGAACGTCAGACCATGGGCAGTAATTCTAGCACCAGACCTCCTGTGTAAATCTAAACTGGTAAAGGGTTTAAAATCATCACCTATATAGATAATAAAATTGACAACGTTTGTTACCGTTGCACAGGCATGCGCAATTTTAAAGCGTGACATGTTTGTTATCTACTCGGCGTAACATCATCTTTTATATTGCAAAAAATTGGGTTATGTATTGTGTTTTTTTTTTTTTTTGCATTACAAGTGTATTTTTTCACCCAAAAATTGTGTTTGAAAAATGGCTGCACAAATACGGTGTGACAAAAAAATGACAAGACCCACCGTTTTATTCTCTAGGGCCTCTGCTTTAAAAACAAATATATATAATGTTTGGGGGTTCTAAGTAATTTTCTAGAATAAAATACTGATTGTTACATGTGAAAAAATGGCAGAGAAGTCCTGGAGCTCAAGTGGTTAATACAGACAAATAATGAAACAAGGCGAGGGATGCACCGATACCATTTTTTTTTTACAATGAATACAAGTACCGATACTTTTTTTTTTTTTTTTTAAGTACTCGCCAATACCAATTACCGATACCTACCGCAACTGTTTTGTTTTAACTTCAGCTGTCGGCAATGGTACAAAGTATTGAAAAGTTATATGCAAATGAAATAAATAGATTTTTATTTAGTGCCTTTTCAATGTGAAATGTGTAAATACATGTTAATATATATGTGTAAAAATATTCACTAAGAAAGCAAAAAAAAAAAAAAGTTTTAATTGTTTATCGTTTTTAAAATAGATAAATATAATATAATAATAAATAAAAAAAAGCAGGAAAATAATAATTAAATGGAGGAGAATAGGGAGTTAATTAAGGCTGATTACAGTAAATTAAGGGTTATTAAGGGGTTAAACAGAGGTACATTTGTTCATCCCTTTGATCTGCAGATGAAGAAATAGAAAGATACAAAAATAAACAATGTTCTAGTGTTTCATGGCTGAGCAATGTTGGTAATAAATATTGCCGGCTGCTTTTTTTTTTTTTTTTTTTTTTTTTTACAAACTCCAATTACCAGACTCAGGGGAGACCCACTGACAGCTCAAAGAACCGAGCCTGAAAGTATCGATTTCAGGTATCGGTACATTTGCACGAGTACCAATACTTGTGCAAATACTCGGTATCGGTACCGATACGGTGCAACCCTTAAAGAGGAAAGGCAAAGCATAATGGACTACTATGCATCACATAGTAGCCCATTATGTGTCACTTACCTGACACAGGAGCCAGCGAAGTCACCGCTGTCCCCTGTAGTCCAGCGCATCCATCTTCTTGGTGGGTCTCGCAGCTCCGCCACTGTCATTCAGTGAAGCCGCGATGACGTCGCTCCCGTGCATACTCACGGGAGCCGACACACGTGGCATCTTCGTTGTTGATGATGCCGCGCACAGTGCGTCAGTGCCTGTCTTCGGGAAAATATCTCCTAAACCGTATAGGTTTAGGAGATATTTCTTGGACCTACAGGTAAGCCTTAATCTAGGCTTACCTGTAGGTCAAAGTGTATTGTAAGGGTTTACAACCACTTTAAAAAGACAGTTTCAGACTTTTAGAAACAAACCCTATCTTGCAGTTGACCTTTATTTCAGCAGTCATTTAGCACAGATGCTAATTTCTGTGCCCAGTGGCGGGATAAGGTTCTTTAGCACCCAAAGGGAAGAGGGGCCTCCCCCCCCCCCCCTCCATATGCTAAAGCGTCCTAGGCCGTTGCCTCTTCTGCCTACCCTGCGCCCCCGCCGCTGGCTATGCTAGTTTCTGCAAACTTATCTGTAAAGCATTAGCAGGGATATCTCGTGCAGCAAACAAGTCAGAATAAGAAAGTGACTTTCAGGTAAAAGTTGCAGTATTAAGGCGATCTGAGAACTCACTAAAAATACACGGCGGCTCGTCTTTGTGAATCATTGACGAGTATCTGGAATCCAGGCAGAATAGCCCAGAGTTCCAGACGCAAGTTGCCCCAATTTACCTCCGATAAGAAAAGGCTTCTGATCTCAGTCAATGAAAGAGATCCGTGAAATAGGAACACAACCATGATCCTTTCATGTCCTCTCCGAGACTTGGGGGTAAGAGTATAGCACAGGAGGCCTCAGGGCAGCCAAGCCCTCTGAAAGTGATATATCAAAGCGGCGAGGAGAAGGAGGAGAGGAAGCCGGATCCTGCTGACTTCAGAATTATCCGAAACAGCGCAGGAGCTGCGAGGCAAAACTGCAGCCTGAGTGTGGCGGGATGCACGCTCCACCGACCCATTCTTCTTCTGGGGTTTTTTTTTTTCTCTGCTGGAGATTAGCAAGTTCCTTTTCCCTTTAAGAAATAACATCTTGTCATTTCCTGGGCTCGCTTAGACTGCCGGCAGCCATTTATTATCTGCGGAGCACCAGGATGACTGCATCATTAGGAACAATGCAGTTTTCTGCTTGATGATTCTAAAAATAAGATAATCTTGTGAATTTATTTACATATTACACGCAGGTGCAAAAACCTGATTCGTCATCGAATTATGCAACGCAACCCACTGCAAGGCTGCAGATTTTAGATTGCAAATTTATATATATATATATATATATATATATATATATATATATATATATGTATATGTATATGTGTATGTATATATATATATATATATATTTATTAGGGCTGTTACTGATTAAAATTTTTAAATTTTCATGTTCGATTAATCTATTTTTTTTATTTTGTTTTATTAATCGACAAATTTCGATTAATTGTAACGCACATACAGATCCAACTACTTTTAGCTGATCTCCTTGCATTGCAACTCTGCATTAGTCAGTGGTAAATGTGGTATACACTATATACAATCACCCGACACTAGTTAGTTTCCACAATAAATAATAACAACAGAACAAATAATAAATCTGAAGGCAATTAGAGAGATGAAATAGCAGTCCAGAGAGAAGATAAACAGCCAGATCCACAAGTTATTCCACCAGTCCTGATCCACGCGGCAAAAATATCACAGCTTATCAGCCTCTAAGGACAACAATGTTAAAAAAGGAGGTTATCAAATTTGCCTACACTTAGCTCACTGAATGATCCCAGTTAACCGCATCCATATTTTACCATCACTGTCCAGGCAGTCCGGTGACATCACCGGACTCCTTCCCCCTTCCCTTTGTTAGCAGATGGAGGCACTTGGGGAAGGGGGGGGGGGGGAGTCCAGTGATGTCGATGTCCGTGATGTCACCGGATCTAAGACGGAACTCCCTGAAAACCTGAATCTGGCAGAGAGGCGAGTACCGATCAAAAGAATTAAAGCTTAATCAAGGAATAAATTAATTTCCGCAGCCCTAATATATATATATTAGGGTTGCACCGCTACTAGTATCGGTGCCAATACTGAGTATTTGCACAAGGTACTCGTGCAAATGCACCCATAACTAAAACCAATACTTTCAGGCTCGGTTCTTTGTGCTGTCAGTGGGTCTCCTCTGTTGACAGCTGAAGTGTTAAAGAAGTCAATTGGAGCTGTCAAAAAAAAAAAAAAGCAGCTGGCAATATTTAACAACATTCCTCAGCAGCTGAAACAGAAAGATACAAAAAGTAACATTGTTTCTTTTTATTTTAGTGTTTCTTCATCTGCAGATCAAAGGGATGAACAAATCTTCCTCTGTTTAATTCCCTTAATAACCCTTGATTTACTCAAATCAGCCTTTAAGTGGAGGGCCACCCTAAAAAAAAAAAGCATTAATATTCTTAAAAGGAAATGTAAAAAAAATTTGAAAAAATATTTTTTTTACCTGGCCAGAAATTTCTGTTGCTAGGCAGTCTTCCTAATCTGCCTTCTTCCTGCTCCTCAGTGATCTTCGTCTTCTCCCCTCCTCCGCGTTGTCTTCTGGGTAATGGGGCGTGCTGTGTTCTGGGAACTGTGTGTTCCCTAACACAGCGCGTCCCATTCACAAAGCGCAGCGCGACTCGCGCATGCGCAGTAGGAAACGGGCAGTGAAGCCGCAAGGCTCCACTGCCTATTTCCCTTAGCCCTTGTACACACGGTCAGAGAATCCATCGGAATGTGTCCTATCGGACCGTTTTGTCGGATAATCCGACTGTGTGTGGTATGCATCGGACTGATTCCATCGGAATATCGGACGGACCCAATTTTCCAACATGTTGGAAATATTTCCCGACCAACTGGTTCGATCGGACATACTCCGATCATGTGTAGAGAATTTTGATCAGACCAAGTGCCACGCATGCTCAGATCAAATTCCTACATCAAAGCTATTGGCTACTAGCCTGAATGTAGTCCCATCGTAACTAAATTACGTCATCACGTTCTGAAAGATCAGATTTTTCGAATACTTAGTCCGACCGTGTGTATGCAACAGTTTCGGACAAGGTCCGACGGACAAAATCCGATGGATTTGGTTGTCAATCTCCGACCGTGTGTACAGGGGCTTAGAGAGGATGGCAGCGCTGGGACCCGAGAGCCGAGGGACATGTCAGCCTTGGCGGCCGACATCGCGGGCGCCCTGGAAAGGTAAGTCTTTTTTTTTTTTAGGGCTGAAACACCGCTTTAATTAATTCCCTATTCTCCTCCATTTAATTATTTTCCTGTTTCTTTTTTTTTTTTTTATAAACAATGAACAATTAAAACTTTTTTTTTTGTTAGTGAATATTTTTACACGTATATATTAACATATATTTACACATTTTACATTGAAAACGCGCAAAATTAACAAAAACGATTTTTTTTTTTTTGTATATAACTTTTCAATGCTTTGTACCATTGCTGACAGCTGAAGTGAAAACAAAACAGTTGCGGTAGGTATCGGTAGTTGGTATCGTCGAGTACTAAAAAAAAGTATCAGTACTCGTAAAAAAAATGGTATCGGTGCATCACTAATATATATATTACTGTGCAAAAGTTTTAGGCATGTGTGAAAAAATGCTGTTAATAAAGAACGCATTCAGAAATGGAAGCATTAATAGTTTTTTTATCAATTAACAAAATGGAAAGTGAATAGAAGAGAAATGCAAGTCAATATTTGCTGTGCCCGCCCTTTCTTGTCTCTTTCCTTTGCCTTCAAACCAGCATCAGTTCCTTTAGGTCAGTAATTGCGAACCTTGGCACCCCAGATGTTTTGGAACTACATTTCCCATGATGCTCCACTACACTGCAGAGTACATGAGCTTCATGGGAAAAGTAGTTTTATTTTTATTTATTTCAGGTACTCATATAGCGCTGTAAATTTTACACAGCACTTTACATATACATTGTACATGAGTCCCTGCCCTCAAGGAGCTTACAATCTAATGTCCCTAACTCACATTCATACACATACTAGGGACAATTTAGACAGAATCCAATTAAAGTGGAGGTAAACCCCCCCCCCCCCATCATTTTCAGCCAAGGAAGCTGCTTTGTTTAATCTTCAACGGCCATGGTGCCGCACATGTGATCTGTTATGGCACCAGCCATTGGATGCTTTAGCAGTTTGGTTGAGAGCACAGCCAATGTGCAGTTAGCATTCCTGCCATCCTGGCATGGGAATGTAACTGTGTTTTGAAACGATTAAATCTATGGGTTTACTATCGCTTTAACCTACCAACATGTCTTTGGCGTGTGGGAAACCGGAGTACCGGGAGGAAACCCACGCAGGAACAGGGAGAACATGCAAACTCCAAGCAGGTTGTGTCATGGTTGGGATTCCAACCAGCAACCCCTTTTTACTTCTAGGCGAAAGAGCTACCCACTACACCGGTTCCAAAACATCTGGGGTGCCAAGGTTCGCCATCACTGCTCTAGGTACACTTGCACACAGTTTTCAAAGGCACTCAACAGTAGGTAGGTTGTTCCAGACATTTTGGAGAACTCACCTCAGATCTCCTGTGGATGTAGGCTGCCTCAAATGCTTCTCTTTTCATGTAATCCCAGACAGACTCCATGATGGTGAGATCAGGGCTCTGTGTGGGCCAAACCCTCACTTCCAGGACTCCTTGTTTTTTATGATGAGGATAATTCTTGATGACATTGGCTGTATGTTTGGGGTCATTTTCCTGCTGCAGAATAAAGATCTGCCAGTCACACTCCTCCCTAATGGTATGGCATGATAGATTGGTATCTGCCTGTATTTCTCAGCATTGAGGACAGCATTGATCCCGACCAAATCTCCAACTCCATTTGCAGAAATGCAGCCCTAAGGAACCTCCTCCATGCTTCACAGTTGCCTGCAGACACTCATTATTGTACCGCTCTCTGGCCCTTTAACAACAAACTGCCTCCTGCAACAGCCAAATATTCCACATTTTCATCATCAGTCCAGAGGACCTGCTGCCACTTTTCTGCATCCCAGTTCTTATGTCTTCATGCATAGGTGGAATCCCTTAGCCTTGTTTTTATGTCCTATGCATGAAAACATAGGAAATGGGGTGCAGAACATGGTATATATAATTTTAATTTTAATCAAATTTTAAAATTCAGCTTTAAATGTATATAATGTGTTACATCTACATGTAAAAGTGACAGTCCTTTTAAAAAAAAAAATCTTACCAGTGTGTTTTAAAGTGGATCTCTCAGGCTCTTGTCTGTCTGCATTCTGAGCCATGCATTGGTACCACACAGATGAACATTTAGGGTCGGTTCAAACTGGGACGACTTGTCAGACGACTTAGCCGCCTGACAAGTAGCGTCCCGTTCTGTACAATGGAACCGTTCTAACCGTTCTGATCTTAAGGCACATACCTAAGGTCCGGTTCACACTGAGGCAGCACGACTTACAGCGCAACTGCCTCAGGCGACCTGGACGCGACCGCTGCGGTGACTTGCAAAACGACTTCTGTATAGAAGTCAATGCAAGTCGCCTCCAAAGTCGTACAGGAACCTTTTTCTAAGTAGGAGCAACTTGTGTCACTCCGACTTAGAAAAAGGTTCCTGTACGACTTTGGAGGCGACTTGCATTGACTTCTATACAGAAGTCGTTTTGCAAGTCACCGCAGCGGTCGCGTCCAGGTCGCCTGAGGCAGTTGCGCTGTAAGTCACGCTGCCTCAGTGTGAACCGGACCTTAGGTATGTGCCTTAAGATCCTTGATGATCCACACAGTCATCCACCTGTCATGGGTTTGGACAGATTGGGTGCACAGACCACCTGTGCCTTCCAGCTGGGTAACCACGGCCCTCTGCACACAAATGCATTCCTATGAATGAGGCCTTAAAGTTAGTATAAATCCCCGACAGTGATCAGATTTTGATGTTGTAACTTTGTAGCAAGTCACAAGTTAAGAGGTTACAACAGGGGCCGTACTGTGTCAAACATTTGTGAACATAGCTATGAACTGCACATCTAGCAGGATTTACATGATTGTGCCGTCTCTGGGTCAGCGTCTCAGTCCAAGTAGTAGATGGTGATCTTGGATGATGGACTCTGCAAAAATAGAGCCATTCTCCTGGAGGCAAAAAAAAAAAAAGGCATTGTCAGGAAGAGTACTGTGATTTCTTTTAACAATGATAAATACCTGGAAGTGTTATACTTTCACATTACTTGGCGTGTCTAAGTGTACTTAACATGAAAAATATTAACAATGCTAGCTCCACTTAAATATTTAATAAAGAAATGGATTTCTGTATTGTATTTTAAATACATTTTTTATTTGCTGTCTCTTCCAATTTTAATATTAATAGGCTGCCCTACACACACTTTCCAATTATCCAATTATCTCTGCCCCTTTACCAACCAATTCCAGATTGTGTGCTGGTTAGCTTGGACCCCATTGCCGATGATCTCTGCCCCCTGTGTTAGTGCCAGCAGGTGTAGAGACCTGAAGGAACATTCGGTGCAGTACTACAGGGATTCCCTGGGGCAGTGGTCTAAGGAACGGGGGGGTCGGGGGGTTGTCATGCGGGGGGTAAACGATTTTCCGCGAGCAATGGCTGGTGTTAGCGCTTCAATCATCACGGCACCATGCTTGATATGGTGTCGGGGTGATTGAAGCGCATTCTTTCTATTATTACATTGCAGTGATAAATGAAATCGTTCAACTCACCATAATGCAGAATCAGTGGGAGCCCTGAGTGTGTCACTTGCCACTGTCACCTGCCACCAGATGTGGATTATCACTTGCCAAGTCACCTGCCAGGTTGCCTGTCACCAGATGCAGAATGTCACTTGCCACGTCACCTGCCATGCTGCCTGTCACCAGATGCAGAATGTCACTTGCAATGTCACCTGTCACCAGATGCGGAATGTCACTTGCCACGCTGCCTGTCACCAGATGCAGAATGTCACTTGCCACATCACCTGCCACGTTGCCTGTCACCAGATGCAGAATGTCACTTGCCACATCACCTGCCACGTTGCCTGTCACCAGATGCGGAATGTCACTTGCCATGCCACCTGCCAGTCACCAGATGTGGAATGTCATTTGCCACGTTACCTGCCACGTTGCCTGTCACCAGATGCAGAATGTCACTTGCCATGCCACCTGCCAGTCACCAGATGTGGAATGTCCATTGCCACGCCACCTGCCAGTCACCAGATGCGGAATGTCGCTTACCACCACTGCATTGGTGGCAACACTGGTCCATTTAGCACATAGGCAGGCCTCTGTGTAGTGGTGGGTTCAGAGTGAAGGCAGGAGAGCGGTGATGCAGGACGGGCAGTTAGAGATGCTCCCCGCTGCACCTCCGACACTGAGGCTAACAGGACACCGGCTGCGAGGGCAGAAGAGCGGTGATGCGGGGGGCGGAGAGAGAGGATGTCATCTCTGCTTGCCCGCTCACTTCTTCCATCCACCGTACTCATATGTTGGCCACACGGCTGTTTCATGCCGCCTGCTCAGCTCTCTTATGCCATCCGCCCGGCTCTTTCATGCCCGCCTGCCCAGGTGTCTCATGCAGGCTAGCTGCACCTGCGGCCCGGCTGCAGAAAGGCAATGGCCTGGGAGTTGATGACCCCTGCCCTTGGGGACTACTTCTCCACGTTTCATGTGAGAGGGGCAGCCCATTGAAATTAATAGGTTGCCTTGGTCTAGAGTCTGACTTGTATGCCTCTGACTGATGCCATGGCATCCTGCACACCTCCCCCTGTTCTGAAATGGGAGGTCCAACTTTGGACCAGTCCGATTGGAACCAAATATGGCTTGACTCTAAATGTTTTCTGGAATATATTTACCCAGGAGAATGCCTATAAGTTACTCTCCCGCTGGTATATCGCTGTGTGTATAGCCAAGTTAGTTCCCTCTGTGTCTCCCATGTGTTTTCATAGAAGTTGGGAACCAGGCACCCTTTTCCATATTTGGTGGTCATGCCCGAAGGCTCTGCATTTCTGGACCCGGGTCTACTCTGATTAGATCAATTCTACAAGTTTCCTTCGTGCACGTCCCCTGCGAAGCTCAACTCCATAAGTCAATCCCATCTTTGACTAAAATCCGAAGGAAGCTGATGGGGGGTCTGTGTTTCTGGCGGGCCAACCGACTTTTTCAAAGGCTTGGTGCCAACCGTTCCTAAACTTCACTGAGGTCAGGCAAAGGCTTATGGGAACCATGATCCACAAAAAAACTCACTTCTGCAGTTACTGACTCCCATGCTACATTTTTTTAAAGATTTGGGGCCTATGGTTATTCTTCAATGACCATCTTAAACTAGACCACTCCTTACTCTTCATGATTAATGGCGATTGGACAGCCCACTTCTTTGCTGTGCCATGGTCTGAACCACGTCTGAACCTCCCTGGCAAACTCTTTCTCTTGCACCCCCCCCCTTTTTTTTTCTCTTTACTGATCTCTTGCTGCCTTCAGGTGTAGGCTTCCTATTCCTTCTCTTCTCTTCTGTTTTCTCACTCGGAGTTCTCTTGGGCTCCATCCACTTTTTCTCTTTTCCCTTAGCTAAGGCCATTATCACCATCCACTGCCCATATTAACGTGTCCACCTTTTGAAATGCCCACTCTAGGGCTCATTTGTGATCCTGTTCAGTTGACAATAGTGTTGCATGTACCATTTCTTTTAACCTGATGGGAATGATCCCATATATCTTAGATTTTTCTTTTCTTTTTTTTCTTTTCCCTTTGGTCCATGCTGTTTTCTCATGATAAGACGATCTGAACCTTTCTATTACAAAATGTAAAAAAAAATTAAAAAAAACCTTTGTAAAGAAATTACCCTGCCCTACACACGATAGTGTAAACCTAGCTCAAGGCCTTAGCTTTCCATTGTGAAATAAACATAGCCACATCTGCCCCCTGGGTTAGGAGGGAGGTGGGAGTTGCTCTGCTTTTCCCGGGACCAGAACTACTGAAGTTTTTGGAAGATTTAACTTTTACGAAGGTGTCTTATTTTCTATCCTCATTAAGTAAGTAATTCGGGATCATATGTGTTCTTGTAGTTTTATAAAGGTGATCTGGCGGAGCACAAGAAGACCCAGCGAAACGTGACGAGTCGCCAGGCAGGCTTCAAAATGACATCGTCATAGCAACCTGGGCAATTTGGAAGTAATTCAGCAGAGCAGAAAAGGTTCCTGGCTGCCAGGAACACAGACCCATGTGTCAGATTGGTAATAGAAAGTGCACATTACCATTTAATAAGTTTGTAGGAGGCCTAATGGACTTAGACAAACACACACCTAGCCTAAAACCTGCCCTTTTCCGCTTGGCATTTACAAAACAAAATGTAACCCCATCACTTATGTAGAGTATGTAATGCTACGGAGAGAAAAGAAAATGCGCTTGGCATTTAGGAGCTGTTTGGTTGGGAATATTGCACGCATTTTTGTACCCCCTGAGGATGAAATATAACTTAACATTTTTATGAATATTTTGCCATATTAACAGACTGCCGGCAAGAAACTTTTTTACTTGTTTAGCATCCGCACCTGTGTATTAGAAATGTGCTATAAAGACCAGTACATTTGGTAGTGATGTGTTGGATTGGGGGTCCTGGAGGAGGGGTGAGCCCCACACCCGGAAGTATTGAGTTTTTATCAGGGCTTCAGTGATGGATTACAGTGGCTTAAGACAACTTACCTTGTGGTACCCATTGTATAGTCTATATCAGGGATATGCAAGAACTACAAGTCCCATGAGGCATAGCAAGATTCTGATGGCCACAAGCATGACATCCAGAGGCAGAGGCATGATGGGACTTGTAGTTTTGCAACAGCTGGAGGTCCGCTAATTGCATATCCCTGCTCTATATGTTTGTTTGCCCTTTGTAAATGCTTGCTTAAAGTAACACTAACCTCGAAGTAAAAAAAAAAATAAAAAAATCCATTCAAGTATGTATTCTTAACTCTCTTAGCCTCCCCCAATCTCTAGATTCCCTTTTTTTCTGGTGCTGTGATCCGATTTCCTGTTAGAGGGTGGCAACGTTTTGTTCTTCATGGTCTCCCATTGTATGTAGGAGCGTAGCCCCCCTCCTCTGAGCTCCCCTACCTAGTAAGAACTCGGAAGTGTCATGCATTACAATCCTTCCGGTTTCAGGTGTCACTTTCCTGGGTAAGAAGTTAATGGAGCATGATCTGAGCTCCTTTAGCTTCAATGCGAGGTAGGTGAGACATCGGGGGTCTAAAAGACCCAGAGAACCATGCACTAATATCAGGTGACATAAAAAAAAAACACCATTTAATTGTGCAGGGTGTTTTGCTGTTAGAAATATAGAACATTTGGGAGTTTTATCTAATCTTCAGGTCTAAAATTTTTATTTTTAACTAGTTCTTGACCTGGCTATAGCAAAATGACAGCTGGGGGCGGGACTTTTGACAATCCATGTGGGTGTCATAGGACGTCCTCCCGAATCGCGCCACATGGATGGCATGAAAGGAAGCCACCCATTGTTTACAATTGTCATGTGATCTGCTGCGATCGAGCGCAGCGGGCCGGTACACTAATCAGCCATCGGTTGTGTCCAGCGGATGACTGGTCAGTGTATCCACCCGCTGCCGGTAGTACCATGTGACCGCTGTGATTAACCAGCGCAGCAGATTACGTGATAATTGTAAACCATGAATGGCTTTCTTTTCATGCCATCCATGTGCAAAAACAGCCCTGGCAGTGAAAGGGTTAAGCTCCTTTGAATCCTGGCATGTATACCCCTTATTACCCACGTACCAAGACATTATTTTATTTTTGTAATTGCGCAGGCTATTAAAATCGGCAGCATATTAAAAAAAAAAAAATAGCGCAATTTAAAAGAAATCCCTTTCATTGATTGCTTACAGCTTTGATGTATTCCCTAGTCAACTCACAGCAAAGACTTTATTCCAGAGTGACTCACTATGCTATTATGAGGGATATAAATTATATGATACGGGTCATTGTGAGATTATGCATGACCCTAAACCATGCTGTCACCGAATAGGAGATATTGCTTCATTGTGGATTTCAAGCTAAGACCCCCCCACCCCCCCATGGAGAGAATGTATTTTCGGTAAACTCTGATTGAATTCTTTGCTTCTATAAAGATCCATAGTCACACGTGTTCACAGCACAAACAATCGCGCCAAGCATGTGAGCCGGTCTGAAATGCGTTTCATCCCGCGCTTCCTGCGGTGTTAAAAGCTTTTGAGTCCACTGCAAGCGAGAAGACTTGTTAGCGGCAGCTCTTGATAGGTGGTCTTCCTGCTAGCCTACGTCCGGCTTCTTGTTGCTCGGGGATTAATTGTAGGGCATATGGAGGATATTAAAAGGATTAATCATTTCACAGCCCCCCTTTTTGTGTCCCTTCTTTGTTTAATAAGGTTGACGGGCGACTGTAGGAGAATACTCCCAATACATTAACTCATTCAGCTTAAATTGTGGCAAATATTTCCATTGGACTTAATAAAATTAGAATTTTCAAGGTATTTTCACAGTATTGTGTTTGCTGGTAATAGCGCACATGTAGGCTTATTTATGGAAATCTGCAATGTCCGTTCCAATGCTAAAAGGATTAATGTGACACTGAAAGCCGTTGCTGGTTGTTAATAGAAGTCTTTAGCGGAGGTCTTTTAATTGTTAGCATGCGTGGTGCTGTTACAAGAAGCTTGCTCTTTGTTAAAGGAGCTGATGATGTTGGAAATTAAACAATTTTAAAATATCTGCTCTTTATACCTGTAGCAACATGGACTATAATTGCCACGAACAGTTATTCCCTGCCCTATCTTATACTATATTATCCCTCTACTGCCCAGCGTTATCAAACTGACATCATATTTGGGAGCCCAACCAAAAGGATTGTGGAATTGGTAGTTCCAACAGATGACTGTTACCCTGCATGACTATGCATTCGGACTACATATGCCAGGGATCTTTGCTACCACCAGGGAGATTCCTTGGAAGAACTATAAAAGAAACCAGAGACCCGCCTCGCTGTCTCTTCTTGCGGGGCGTCGCGTGTGAAGGACCTCTCCACACCAGGAGCGTGAGGCCGCGGCCTGCCACGTGGTCCACAGCATTCCTACCCGACCGAGATGGGATCCAGCGCTGGCTGCTGTTTATCGGACTTCTGATCAGCACCGTCTCTACAGTGCAGCTACCCACGCTTGGTGCTCCATAACAGGGGATCATTGCAAACGGATCTGCAGCCAGAACGTCCATTCGGGAGTCACTAGCTGGAAAGCGTTGAATCTGCCTGGTCGATGGTGAGAGGGCCATTGCCCATCTTTGCAAACCTTTCCTTTGTTTCATTGGGACACTGTGCACAGACAGCTTTACATTGGGAACACTTCACTGCACCTTTATTTGAACACAATATAATTCTCTTTAGCTACAGTCATCACAAGATATACTACCACTCTGTTACTACACCCTATTGGATACAATTAGCTCCAACTGCCGGTGAAGACCATCAGATCTGCAGCGGGGACATTCTGTCATTGCTGTTTAAAGTGGCCTTAGCCCATGTACACACGGTCGGAGATTTTGCCAACCAAATCCGTCGGATTTTGCCCGTCGGATTTAGTCCGACGGATTGTGTCCGAAACTGTTGCATACACACGGTCGGGCCAAGTTGGCGAAAAATCAGATCTTTCAGAACGTGATGACATAATTTCGTTACGATGGGACTACATTCAGGCTAGTAGCCAATAGCTTTGATGTAGGAATTTGATCTGAGCATGCGTGGCACTTGGTCCGATGAAAATTCTCTACACATGATCGGATTAGGTCCGTCCGGCCCAGTTGGTCGGGAAATATTTCCAACATGTTGGAAAATTGGGTCGGACGGAGATTCGGACGGAATCAGTCCGATGCATACCACACACAGTCGGATTATCTGACGACACGGTCCGATAAGACTCATTCCGACAGATTCTCCGACCGTGTGTACAAGGGCTTACACCATCCAAGTTTAGCTGCATCTTTCATTAGGATCAGAGTTTAAATAGGCCGGGCTGGGTTTCTCTTTCTAGAAGTACTGTCAGTATTGCTGCTTAAATTGTTTATCCTTTCAGGTTATGTCAAAGTGGTATTCTACTATACATAGGTGTATATAGTATCCTGTTGTTTTCTGTCTCAACTGACCTATCTTAATTAGTCATTGGACTGAGTTTGTGCTGTTATCCCAAACTCAGTTGAATCATTACCTCTTTGTACAACCAGACCTTATCTGAAGTATTCCAGTAAACGTTAATAGAATATAAACGCATTGAGTGTTGTCTTATTACTTAAAGGTATTGGAATGATGTCTGAACCAAGAGTGTCAGGTGATTTGAAAGGTTCATGGGTTCATGGCGATGCATATGAGCAGGTAAATCCAGTCTCCTAGGGGGCCGTGCTACATACCCTAAGGCTTGGTACAGGTGCTTCCACCCGTCATGTGTAGGGCAGCCTATTTGTTTCATCCGGCTGCCCTATTGTGTGAGAAATGCAGAAAAGTCCCTTCTCTAAAAACTTGCCGCACTGAACCACCTAATGCTGCAGCACCAAGCAGTTTGGCATGCAATTTTGCATATGCATGGGGGTGCCATTACCAGTTAAATGGCACCCCATGTTTCGAATGCATAGGGCAGCCCAATGAACTGATGCATGAGAAACACAGAAAAGAAGATTCTGACTATTTCAAAAATGTGCCAAACTGAAACACCTGACTTTTTTTTTTAAACGTGAACTGAACCACCTAGTGTTAGGGTACCATGGTACAGGTGCCACCAAGCACGGGCATTCTTCTGCGCTCCATGTGTAGGGCAGTCTATCCATTTCATTGCGCTTCTTTATGCATGAGAAACACGGAAGAGTCCCTAATTCTTTTCCGAAAACATGCTGCACTGAGCCACCTAGTGTTGCGGCAGTATGTGGTTTGACATTTCAGATGCGCGGGGTGCCATTAACCATTAATGGCCTGCCACGCATCTGCTAAATGTAAACCTGCTTCTGTGTAAATTTCTTGAAATAAAAGAAACCTGCTGCCTTTTAGAACCTCTTTAAACACTGTTGATTCATAAAAGCAGTTATTATACTCACAAACAAATAAGTTCACAAGCGCATCGATTATATATTAAAAATCACAAAAACCAACTCTGTAGCATTTGTTCCCCATCATGGGAAGAGGCCATCCATGTACAACTATGGCAGATCTCTTCCAAGGGGTAACCCCTCTTTATCAGAGCCCGATGATGCTAATGAACCTGATGATGAAGCTTCTTTATTCTGATGAAGGAGGTTACCCCTTGAAATGCGTCAACCATATCCAACCTGAATGGCTTCTTCTTACGCTGGGAAACAAGTGCTACAGATTTGGATATTGTAACTTTGAATATATCGATATGCTTGCAAACTCATTTGTTTATGAGTATAACCATTGCTTTTATGAGCCAGAGGGAACTAGAAGGGACACTCATGCAGGGCACAGGCAGCCAGAGGGGTTGGGCATTCACAGTGTTGTTTGGAGTCATGGGGTGCAGAGAATCCCGGAGGTTGTGCTTGTAAACATGGCAAAATTGTGAGTGTTTCTTAAAGAAGAAGTCCAGCCAAAGCTCATTTGGCTAGGTTTCTCCTATGGATCTCAGGAGTGCAATCCGTTTTGCACTCATGTGACCCGTTTTCAACAGAGAGTGGACTGAAGTCCGCTCTCTCTGATGACATCACAGAAATTAGTCCAGGCACCGCGTCATCCCAACAATGGAAGTCGGGAACTGCCAGGCTCAGGCTCCCTTCTCACCCGCGAGTTGCTGAGAGGCTGAGACGGTCGCTCCCCGCCCCTCCACAGCTCAGCGCTCCAGTGAGCATGGAGGAGCAGAGCAGGAGAGCCGCTGATTGACAGTCAGCAGCTCTTCGCTCGGGGAAACTGAGAACCGAGCCGTCTGCGATGTTCGATCACTCGGTTCTCAGTGCAAATGAGCCAGGGGACAGATGCAGCATCCACCTAGGTAATTATGCTACTGAAAAAAATAAAAAAACAATCCCATACTTCTCTTTAAATTAACCAGTTTTTGCTTTCAGTTCAACTTCTGCTTGGAGGTTTTAGTACTGTTAACGAGCGTTCGGTGGTAAATTTCTGCCAGAGGTTTCTCACTCTATAAACCGCCTAGTCGTGAGTTTTGAAATTGCATGGACATTTCATTAGAGGCCTTCCAGGAACAGATTTAGTCCTTTCTTTTTGAATTTAAATGAACCCAAGTGATTTTTTTTATTTTTTATGGTTCAGTAAAAACATTTTGAATGCTTGGTTGGGCGTATCTCCTGTATCTTTTGTTGAAGTTGAATTTATAATTACCTGGTATTATAGTATTAGTCTCCCTTCTAAAAAAAAATCCCTTTTTAGAAATACTTTGTGGCGTCAGATGATCTGTCACGTTATGCATTACTTGAATGTGTCTGGATTCTCTGAATTCTTTTGAGAAGTGTAAGTAAATCATATTGCGCATTGGACAAACTAGGAGCTGAAATATTACCCATACGTTGTGTTATTCTCAGGTTGCTGCTTAAATGTTGGGAATTTTTTTTTTTTTCTGTTGGTGCCATAAGACAGGAGTGATAAAAGACAAGTAATAATGCGGGGTGATTGATGTTCTCTGTTCTGAGTCCCAGTTTTAACGGAACACCCAGCCTGTAAGAGTGATGTATTGTAATCTCCGGGAACAGAACGTGATTACAAACCACTGGGCTTTGATGCTCAACAGGGGGTTGCAATTAAAGATACATTATTCTTCATTCTCTTCATTTTCTGTTTTTCGTCTTTTTTTTAAACATATAAAATGTTTGACATACGGTAAATTTCCCCATTACAGTTGCCTTCTCTTTCAATTTTGAATGTGGTTCTACTGCAAATGTACAAGTCTTCAGTTTTTGCCTCCTAGCACATTCACAACTGGTATTTTTAGGTGGGGGAAATCTGGAAATAACCTTACTGGCCCAACTGAGGTCCTCCAACTTTGTACTAGATTGCTCACAGTTCCTGGTGCCTCCTCTACAATTTCATAGTCCTGCTGCTCTCCCGTAGGAGAAGCCGCTGATGAACCAGTAACACCAGCATTATGGCAAGGCTTCCTAAAGTCCAACTCGAGACTGGGAAAAAAAAAATGATATATATAAAAAAAAAAATTAAGAAAAAAAAAAATCTATATATAAAAGTAAATATTCATGGTTACAGCAGTTGAATAAAAAAAATGCATAGGGGATGCCTACCCTATTTCTGCTGCTGTCCCCTGCCGACTCACAGCTCATATATTTAATGTGACTCCTAGACCCCTATCGCCATTCAACCCACTTCCTGTGACCCCAGAGTGTCAAGGCTCCACCCCCTGTGGGTATGTCATCAAGCACCCATGATCAAGGGAGTATGATGCAGACGGTGATGCCACTCTGGCACTCGGGACCCACCCATGGCAGCAGGAATAAAAGAAGGAAGAAGCTTAATAATGGCACATCCCTGGACCCAGTGAAGTAAGGGTATGTATGCTAATGTAAAAAAAAACGTATAATTGGTGGTTGGACCGCTCTAGGTTAGTGGGTTGGTAGCTTGGGTGCCACCTGGAGTTGTCCTCCTTACTTGTTATATAGGGTTGTTCTTGGTTGTTACTTGCCTTCCCAGTGAATCCAGCAATGCCCTGCTGCAATCTGATTCTCAAGTGCCACAGCCCATGCTGCAATCTCCCTCTGGTGTCATCAGGAACCCAGCTTCCTCTTGCAGGTTTGGGCAGCTGGCCCAGATGATAAACACCAGGCCTACCCACTTGGTTCAGTTACTTGCCTTCCCAGTGAATCCAGCAATGCCCTGCTGCAATCTGATTCTCAAGTGCCACAGCCCATGCTGCAATCTCCCTCTGGTGTCATCAGGAACCCAGCTTCCTCTTGCAGGTTTGGGCAGCTGGCCCAGATGATAAACACCAGGCCTACCCACTGGCTGCTGTAGGTGGGGTCTCCTGGGATATGTGACATACGTGGAATATATAACCAGGAAGCTGCAGGAGCAGGTACACATCATTCTCATCTAGGCAAGAATGGCAAGAGTTGGTGGGGGGCATTTTTTTTGATGATGAGGGATTGCACACTTTTGGAACTGAAGGTCCACTTTAAGAACACTCTGCAGATTTACAATACCAAAAGGAGAGTTTCCCCCATAGCAATGTCATGGTAATCCCACTGGGAAATAATTCTCTACTAGGGTCACGGTCAATATTGTAACAGGATGTCTGTCCAAAGAGAGGGAATATCCCCCCCAGAGGGACTCGGACTCTGTAAAAAACTCACAAAAACCCTTTCCCACTCTAACCAAAAATAAAAAAAGAAAGTTTAGTTGCAGTTGGGTTTTAAAGAAACATTGTCACTTTAATCATTCATTATAAAGCAACTGGACCTGTGTAAAGCTCCCATACCCTCTGATTTTCACCTCTTTAGCAATCCCCTACCACTCCTCTATTGCAGCTGCTGCAAAATACCCATTGCTACTCTGTATGGGGAAGCATGTTGTCGTCACCCCCCCCCCCCCCCCAATTATACAGGACATGGGATTAGCGGGCAGTCAATGATGTCACATTCTGGAGGAGGAAGAGGTCTCCACTGTCTCTAGGCTCTATCCCCTTTATTACTTTTCAGGCCACTTGCGTTTTCTTAAGCCACAAGGAGCAAGAAGAGAGGCAGCCAAGTCACATCTTAAGGCTCACTCCACCCTCATTTGACGATGCCGGCACTTGAGTGGCCAATCATCAAGCATCAGAGTTGTCACAATGACATACTCCCAATTGGCCCAATGTAAGCAGTTGGTGGAGCCACCATAACTTTCCCTGCATGAGCAAAATCCCAGATATGCTTTAAAGCAGAACTAAACTCTTGGAGTCCAAGTGATCTATTTTTCATCCTTATGCTGCTCGCTTCCTGGTTTTTGGCCTAAGCCAAAAATTATGTCCTACATCCCTGGAGTCTTCATGGGCGTTTTCTTCCTTTTTATTCTGGAGGAGAATGTTTTTTTTTAGTTAAGCACGCTCTTCTTCCTGCATGCCTGAGCCGATGGATTCCAGGAAGTAAATGCTACATGAATAGGCTGCCCTTACTCAAGATGGCCCCAGCTAGAAATGTGGTGTGTGTGGGGGGGGGGGGGGGGGGTGTTCAAAGTGATTTCTAAACAAAAAAATATAGCACGGAGCCATGATTGGATGAGTGAATTTTCTCTGCATATTAAAAATGAGTTAAGTGCCGTTTTCAGCTTGTTGTGCTCAGATATAGTTTAGTGCAGCTTTAAAGTGGTTGTAAACCCTTACAAACCACTTTGACCTACAGGTAAGCCTAGATTAAGGTTTACCTGTAGGTCCATGAAATATCTCCTAAACCTATACAGTTTAGGAGATATTTACCCGCAGACAGCCACCGCTGTCTATGGCGCATGCGCCGTAGACAGCGGCGCGCAGGCGTACTGGGCAGGCCGCAGATCGCGGTGATATCGGAAGTCACTCCGGGATCCATGGCAGTGGCAGACATGAAGACGGAGGACCGCTTCGGGGGCTTTGTTCTCAGGTAAGTTATTCATAATGAGCTAGTATGCTATGCATACTAGGTCATTATGCCTTTGCCTTGCAGGTTGCTTCCCCCCCCCCCCCCCCCCCCGTGGGTTTACAACCACTTTAACTCTATATAACTCACCAAGCTTGTTCAATAAAGCCTTGACAAAAGCAGTCATTGCTCATGGCCCTTTAAAGGTCTTTCATTTTAATTTCTCTTGAAAACAAGGTTTTCGTTTTAATTTCTTTTGGGAAATATGCAAATGAGGCCCCTTCCGCTTCTTTCATATTTTATGAGTTCAAGGAGACGCATCTTTATGGCAAGTAATTGCACCTTGCTCCCCATGACAGTGTGAGTGCTTTGTGTGTCTTGTCACACACTCCAGTTGATATGATTATTCAACTGTAATTACTCATCACTGCAAACAGGTCACACTCCCAGAGGTCCCCCAGCGGAAACCTATTGGCAACACCAATGCTGTCACTTCCAGCCGAGGGGGTGGGATGAGAACGGGTTGTTAATGGGGCTTTGTCTGATGCTCGGCCTCATGTGCTCCTGGATGTTCCCATTGCAAAGGCTGTTCAAGTCTAATTTCAGGTTTTCACCATTTGCCTATAATATAATGTATCCGCTGTATGGGCTTTGCTTCTATGATGTTATTTAAAGAGCAGCTTCAGGCAATACATAATGTTATTCCATGAACAGTCGCTGCTTTCCAGGAAGCGTTACTGCAAAGTTTAAAGTCAGAAAAAGCTCTTATTTTTGTTTTAATTTAATTCCAGGCTTCCCACCCCCAGTTTTTGCATTATGGAGCCCCCCCCCCCCCAAACCCCCCCTAATAATAAAACAAAAAACGTATTCATGCTATTTTCCAGAGGTCTTTAGGCCGGTAGCATATCCTCAAATGTCCCTTTACCTCTGGCGGTGGGCATGTCCTGAATGCTCCAGAGACGAAAAGCTTTTCCTTTACTCAGCAAGGAAATCTGTACGAAATGGGCCTATACAAAATAGATTCTATAGATCACTCTTTATGTTTGTAAAATTTAAAGTGCAACAGTCCTAATAAGGCTTGGTGTATACTTGGCCATGTCATACCGCGGCTGTGGGAAGCGGGAAAATCGCACTGAGATTTTGCCGCATTTGTGGTTTCCTGCAGCCAGCGGTCAAAACATTCCTATCGTCATCACGATTCTTCTACATTCAGGAGAGGGAGGTTGAACCGCCCCTAAACGCATCAGCTCCTAAATGACCCTAAAAGCCCATGTGTACATGGACACATAGGCTTTTGTGGAGTTGAGTTTAGAAGCTTTGACAAAAAAAAAAATATCAAAAGCTCCTAATCTCAAGTTTAGAAGCTGCAGTGTACCTGAAGCCTTAGGCTGGCCATACATTATACGGTTTTCTTTTAGATTTGCCAGAACCATATAATATGAGGTCATACCTAAACACTTTTTCAATTTCTATGAAATGAGGCAGGCCCTCGCACATAGTTGAAGGTAAATATGAAGGAAATTGAATTAGAAATGTGTTTTAATATATGGCCAGCTTAAGAGGGATAATCGGCGATATTTCAAGCCATGATTGCTCTTCATCAAGCCCAAAGTTCATATGAAGGATTTAAAATTATGTACAGCTGCACTTCAGAGAAGCCTATCCCACACCCACCTAACTGTCCCCGAGCCACCCCCAAATCATTCTCTGCAGCTATTACCTTTTGTACCACCACCCCCTCCCTTTTAGAATGTAAGCTCTATGATCAGGGCCCTCCTGTACCTTTTGTATTGTACTGTAATTGTGTTGTCCCCCCCTATACATTGTAAAGCGCTGCGTAAACTGTTGGTGCTATATAAATTGTGAATAATAATAATAATAATATTTTATGAATCAATTTAGTATAAGTCTTATGTGCAGATCACCTTGCTGGAGAGTTGGTCAAGAAAGTGGTTTTGGCCAGGTAGGTGGTCATTGCACCAGGAACTTGTTGAACAGGCTTGGTGTGTGCTGTGACTTGTACTGGACTAGTGGTGGCGCTGTGTATATATGTATGTATGTATGTATGTATGTATGTATGTATGTGTATGCATATATATACACACACAGTGATCAGAATAAATGAGTACACCCCTTTTGAAAAGTAACATTTATTTAGCTCATTACATGAAAGTAAGTTAATAATATAACTCAGATTACAAAATCTTTACTAAAATTAGTTGATGTAAAAATGAATACACCCCACAACAAAAACTACTCCATCTAGTATTTTGTATGACCTCCATGATTTGTAAGGAGAGCACCAAGTCTTCTAGGCATGGAATGAACAAGTTGGCGACATATTTCAAAATCTATCTTTTTTCCATTCTTCAAGAACGGCCTCTTTTAGAGCCTGGATGCTGGATGGAGAGTGATGTTCATCTTGTCTCTTCAGAATTCCCCAAAGGTTTTTCCCCATTTGGGTTCAGATCAGGAGACATACTTGACCACTGAATCACTTAAATCCTGTTCTTCTTTAGAAATGCAACAGTGGCCTTAGATGTGTGCTTTGGATCATTGTCATGTTGGAAAAGTGCACGGAGACAAAGGGCACGGAGTGATGGTAGCATCTTCTCTTTCAATATAGAGCAGTACATCTGTGAATTCATGGTACCATCAATGAAATGCAGCTCCCTGACACCAGCAGCACTCATGCAGCCCCACAGAAGGACATGGCCACCACGATGTTTCACTATTTTTATTTGTATTCCTAACCTTTGTGACGCCATACATTTTTGAAGCCACACGTTCCAAAAACATTTTTCTTGGTCTCGTTACTTCAGAGTACAGAGTCCCAGTAGTCTTCTTTTTCAGCATGGACCCTGGCAAATTCTAGGAGGACTTTTTTATGCATTATGCTTTAGGAGAGGCTTCCTTCGTGGATGATGCCCATGCATGACATTCCTCTGCGGGGTGGAGGTTGCTGCGGTCTGGGTTGTTGGTCAGGGCTGGTACTGAAAGCCTATGGTGTATGTGCCCCTGGAGTGGCAGTCCAGGGATGCCATAAAATCACTGTGAGTGAGGGTCACTTTGATTTGTGGCACCACGGTCACTGCACCATACACATGCTTTTTTAGGACCTGCCTCCTGGGCCAGGCCTTTTGGCTGGGACCAGAGGAATTTTTTATTCTTGGCCGAAGGGCCTGGCCATTGTATTGAACAATGGCCACTTTTTCACTCTCCTCTAGTTTCCTTCTCCCCTATAGCAATGGTGTTCTTAGAGTCAAAGTCAGCTCCAAACACGACGAGTCCCCCTCCTCAAGAAGGCACATGTACAGTCATGCCAATGATCATCTAAATGATTCAGAGTAGGATTGGGAGAAAGTGCTGTGGTCAGATGAGACCAATATTGAGCTCTTTAGCATTAACTCGCCTTGCGTGTTTGGAGGTAGAAAATGCTGACTATGACCCTAAGAACACCATCCCTACAGTCAAGCACTGAGGTGGAAACATTATGCTTTGGGGCTGTTTCACTGCTAAAGGTACTGGCAGAGTTTGCCACATTGATGGGCCAATTGATGGGGCCATGTATTGTAAAATCTTGGATGAGAACCCTCTTCCCTCAGCCAGAACACTGAAGATGGGTCATGGATGGGTCCCAAAACATACCATCAAAGTAACAAAGGAGTGGCTCAAGAAGAAGCACATTCATGTCATGGAGTGGCCTAGCCAGTCTCCAGACCTTAATCTTGCAGAACAGGGACCTGAAACTTCGAGTTGCCAAGAGACAGCCAAGAAACCTTAAGGATTTAGAAAAGATCTGTAAAGAAGAGCGGACCAAAATCCCTCCTGAGATGTGTGCAAACCTGGTCACCAACTACAAGAAACGTCTTACCTCTGTGCTTGCCAACAAGGGTTTCTCCACCAAATACTAAGCCATGTTTTGTTTGGTGATCAAATGCTTATTTTACTCACTGAGAATTTATAATTGTATTATGTGTTTTTTTTTTCTGCATTTTTGGTTGATTTTCTGTCTCTATACTTTGAAATATACCTATGATAAAAAATTATAGACCCTTAAATTCTTTGTAAGTGGGCAAACTTACAAAATCTGCAGGGGATCAAACACTTATTTTCCTCACTAAGTTGTACCTGTTTATCTGCAGTCTTCTCATCGTCCGTTCAAAGTCTAGGATTTATAAAACTTGTCTGAGCTGTCAGAAAACAGAGTGCAGGGAGCTAAAATTATAGACTGCAGAGGTCAGAGAGGAGAGCTGATTGGAGGGAAGGCAACCCCCCCTTCCCCCTTTCACACAGTTACAGAGCTGAGGCTGTTAATCACAGGCTGTGTGCTTGAGCTCTCTCCCCTATCACCTTTTTCTCTTGGTGTCAGGGAAAACTTGTCAGAAGTGACTCATGCTGACAGCAGAGGAATGAAGCATGAGACAGAAATGACACTTAGTGCTCTAGAGAGAGAGAAGTACACACTATATAGGGCTATGCTTTGCTTATGTTTTATGTTTGAGGCTTACAACCACTTTAATACAATTATGCTTTGAATTTGAATTTATATTTTCATGGTAAATCTCGTATCAGATTTGTGCATTATTTAAAAAAAAAAAAAAAAAAAGTCGCAGTTGGGGCAGTCTGAACCATGAAGTAAAAAGAAGGCACTGGCCGCATTCTCCGACTGTCTCTATGACTTCATGGACTTCGGCGGACAACGTAAATGACACCATTAGACCGTCCTTTTCTATTTTCCATGCATCGTGTGCTTTAAAATAAAAGAAAGGAAGATTGTTTTTCCAGGAAATGATCTTAAGATAGGAGAGAGATTTAACACAAGCGGTTGACGCATCTCGTCATCTAAATTGAGATGCATTTAACCGCTAAGCTGCTTGCGGTCCTGATCATCCTACGCGTTTAATTCTACCTAAAATCACTCTGGCTGTCTCTCATTGACAGATTTGTCATAAAGCAGCTGCGGCATTGTCACTTCCCCCATGAGAGATGGCTTGTGTTTCCTGCTAGCACCCTCCCATCACTAATTCCTCATTGTTTCTACTGCTCAGTGCTTTCCCAGCATGCACCGGCCCCCGTGCTGGGTGCTGGAGAGCATCGCTTCTCCCACCGCCCGCTTCTTATACCTGGGTGACAGCCTGCAGTCAACTGACTTTTTTTTTCTTTGAACAAACTGTATTAATTAAAATACCTCCTGCTAGGTTTTCCAGGCAAACGTAACTCACGTAGCTGGCATCTTAGAAAACTGTTTTTGTGTATGCAAAAAAAAAAAAAAGTATGGCGAAGATTTTCCATGCGATTATCTATTGTTTGTTGTCACTAAATGGCGGTTAACCACTTCGGCTCTTACTCTTCTACACCGCCTATGGACCAGAGCAATATTTTATCTACAGTAAAACCTTGGATTGCACATAACGCGGTTTACAAGCGTTTTGCAATACGAGCTGTTCTTTCAAAAACAATCCTGACTTGATTTGCCAGCGTTGTCTTGCAAGATGAGCAGGATTCAAGCCTCTGGGGTGTGCAGTACCGCATGTGGCCAAAGGTGCGCGGGCGCCGATGACGCTCGGAAACACTCTGAAAAACTCAGTCTCCGAGTGTCTCCAAGCGTCACCGAGTGAGTGTCTCCGGCGCCCCTACCCCCTCACCTCTGGCTGCATGCGGTAATGCATTGCATAAGCCTCATACACATGTTCGGACTTTGTACAAACTTTCCCATGGATTTTTGTACAAAGGGCGTCGGCCGTGAACTTGTATTGCGTACACACGGCAGGATTTTTTCAGCCAACTTTTATCAAATCACGTGTTTTTTCTGCTCTTTACCGCCACCTTTGGCCAACTTCTGTATTGTTTTCTGATCTTTTGCATAGGTTCTGAGAATACATGTTTATACTTTGAACAAAAGTCCGATGGTTTTCTGTACACATGATCGGACTTTGCTCCATCGGACTTTTGTTGCCGGAAAGTTTGTCAGTTCGCACAGCCAACAAAAGTCTGATGAAAACAGAAAAAGTTTGTCCGATGGAGCGTACACACGGTCGGATGTTGCCTTAAAACAGCTAATTTGTATGTTTGTTGTCAAAAAGTCTGATCGTGTGTATGGGCCTATACACTAGTAGTGACAAACAAATTATCTGAGTCTCCATTGATTCCCATGGGGAAACTCGCTTTAATATACGAGTGCTTTGGATTACAAGCATGCTTGGAAAGTATTATGCTCGTAATCCAAGGTACTGTATATCTCTCTGAGGCTCAGGCCTTGGTCTGTTCTGACCTGGACACCATGGTGCATATGAGCACCTCTCAAGGCTCCCTTTACACACTGACCTTTTTTTTTCTTTTTTCTTTTTTTTCTTTTTACTATTGTCTAGTAAAAAATATTTTATCTTTTATGAAAACCATAAAGGTAATACAATTAAAAAACTAAATTTTTTCTACTTTGATTAATTAAAAAAATATATATATATATTGTTAAGCTGGCTACGCTACTATTAGATTTTCGAATGAATATTTGTAAGAAAATTCCCACTTCATTCGATGATGTGACGAACGGCGTTAGAAAATACTTCAACGCTTTACAGTGGTGTGAAAAAGTGTTTGCCCCCTTCCTCATTTCCTGTTCCTTTGCATGTTTGTCACACTTAAGTGTTTCGGAACATCAAACCAATTTAAACAATAGTCAAGGACAACACAAGTAAACACAAAATGCAATTTGTAAATGAAGGTGTTTATTATTAAAGGTGAAAAAAAATCCAAACCATCATGGCCCTGTGTGAAAAAGTGATTGCCCCCCTTGTTAAAAAATACTATAACTGTGGTTGTCCACACCTCAGTTCAATTTCTCTAGCCACACCCAGGCCTGATTATTGCCACACCTGTTCACAATCAAGGCATCACTTAAATAGGAGCTGCTTGACACAGTAAGGTCCACCAGAAGATCCTTAAAAGCTACACATCATGCCGAGACCCAAAGAAATTCAGGAACAATTGAGAAAGAAAGTAATTGAGATCTATCAGTCTGGAAAGGGTTATAAAGCCATTTCCAAAGCTTTGGGAATCCAGCGAACCACAGTGAGAGCCATTATCCACAAATGGCGAAGACATGGAACAGTGGTGAACCTTCCCAGGAGTGGCCGGCCGCCCAAAATTACCCCAAGAGCGCAGCGACGACTCATCCAAGAGGTCACAAAAGACCCCACAACAATGTCCAAGGAACTGCAGGCCTCACTTGCCTCAGTTAAGGTCAGCGTTCATGCCTCCACCATCAGGAAAAGACTGGGCAAAAATGGCCTGCATGGCAGAGTTCCAAGGAGAAAACCACTGCTGAGCAAAAAGAACATCAAAGCTCGTCTCAATTTCTCCACAACACATCTTGATGATCCCCAAGACTTTTGGGACAACATTCTGTGGACCGATGAGACAAAAGTGGAACTCTTTGGAAGGTGTGTGTCCAAGTATATCTGGCTTAGAAGGAACACTGCATTTCATAAAAAGAACATTATACCAACAGTAAAATATGGTGGTGGTAGTGTGATGGTCTGGGGCTGTTTTGCTGCTTCAGGACCTGGAAGACTTGCCGTGATAAAAGGAACTATGAATTCTGCTGTCTACCAAGAGATCCTGAAGGAGAATGTCCGACCATCTGTTCGTGTACTCAAGCTGAAACGAACTTGGGTTCTGCAGCAGGACAATGATCCTAAACACACCAGCAAGTCCACCACCGAATGGCTGAAGAAAAACAAAATGAAGACTTTGGAGTGGCCTAGCCAAAGTCCTGACCTGAATCCTATTGAGATGTTGTGGTATGACCTTAAAAAGGCCGTTCATGCTCGAAAACCCTCTAATGTAACTGAATTAGGACAATTCTGCAAAGATGAGTGGGCCAAAATTCCTCCAGGACGCTGTAAAAGCCTCATTGCACGTTATCGCAAACGCTTGGTTGCAGTTGTTGCTGCTAAGGGTGGCCCAACCAGTTATTAGGTTTAGGGGGGCAATCACTTTTTCACACAGGGCCATGATGGTTTGGATTTTTTTTCACCTTTAATAATAAACACCTTCATTTACAAATTGCATTTTGTGTTTACTTGTGTTGTTCTTGACTATTGTTTAAATTGGTTTGATGTTCCGAAACACTTAAGTGTGACAAACATGCAAAGGAACAGGAAATGAGGAAGGGGGCAAACACTTTTTCACACCACTGTATTTGCTTTTAACACTTGATTTTTAAATGAATGTAGTTTCCCAAAATCAATACTTACCTGAGCCTCAACTCTATCCAGCGATGTCCATGAGTTGGCAGTCCAAGACTTTCTCTCCTGATTGGCTAAGACACGGCAGCGCCACAATTGGCTCCCACTGCTGTCAATCAAAGTCAGTCAGTAGAGAGAGGGGGGATGGGGCCGGGCCGCATCTCTGTGTCTGAATGGACACAAGGAGCTGTGACTCTGCTCCGGTGCCCCCCATAGCAAGCTGCTTGCTGTGGGGACACTCGACAGGAGGGAGGCGCCAGGAGCTCCAGCCAGGGACCAAGAAGAGGAGGATTGGGGCTGCTCTGTGCAAATCCACTGCAACAGAGCAGGTAAGTATAACATGTTTGCTATTTTTATTGAAGATAAAACGCAAAACTTTACAATCGCTTTCATTTGCAGGGATTTCCCTTCCTGTTCACTTCACTTCCTGTTTGGCTATGGGACAGGAAGTAAAGGGAAATCTCCCCAATGGGACACAGATGGCAAAAAACATCTGCTATGGGGTTATAACTCACCCTTGCTCTATCCAAAATATATAAAAAAAGAAAAAAAAAACAGTTTTGTCTGTAGTTCTACTTTAAGGTGTAACATGTTGGGGTTTTGTAGCTCAGTGGTGGTGTCAAAACAGTGAGTTTACTCCATGCCAAAAATAGGTTTAGGGCTTTCCTTTCCGCTTTTATTTAAGAGTATCAAAAGTTCAAACAGGTATGTCTTCCCACATGGGGGTTCTCACCATCAATACGAACCAAACATAACATTCTGCCTCCAAGCTCTCTTGGCAGCTTTACTGCTCTGATTAATATTACTTGGTCCTCCTGACCATTAGTACCTTTTGGTCCTCCTGACCATCAAACAAGCCCCAGTGTTGTGCGCAGATGCTGTACCCTCAACTCTGCATCTTTGCTTGCCAGCTGCTCTGCCCCTCATGGATTCTCTCTGAGGCTCGGGCCTTGGTCTGTCCTGACCTGGACACCATGGTGCATATGAGCACCTCTCAAGGCTCCCTTCATACACTGACCTCCTCGGGAAGGGGGGGCTCTGAGCCCCTATCTCTGGCTCTCATATGAAGCCAGCACACACCTGTGTCATTAGCATGCTTGCATCTTAAAAAATCTGGCATAAACCACCATATCACACAGTGGCACGGGCTCACCCTCCACACAGGTTTTTTAATAGGAACACATTTTTTATTTATTTTTTTTGCTTTGGACCTCATTAGCAGATGGGTGAAACAGAACAGATGCAAACGTAATAATATCTTTCAGTTTATAGTCCGTTTTTTGATAGAAACTTCTCCTACGGCTGCAGTAGATACACAGCAGTTCCCATTGGAAATTACTGGTATGTGCGAGGAGGAGTAATGGAAGAGCAGCAGGACACAGAGTGTAGTGCATTCGTCCTGTGTTCATTGTAGGTTTTTGGACTTGTGTAGTTTGTCTATTAACAAGTAAAGTTTTATATTGTCAGAACTAAACAATAATTATGTGATAAACCTTTTTTTTATTTTCCCTAAACTCTTCCTGCCCACTGCGGCATTCTTTTAAATGGGTCTTTATGCCCAGGACGGTTGGCAAGGACTGCTTGTTAATGTGACTACTGTGATTGGCTCTTGGATCCTGTCAGCCTTCAATCATTATCAAAGACCGGATGCTTTTTTTTTCTTCTTTAACAGCTCAGCCACTGTGCTGGGGAACACCGTGAGCGTGCTCTCGGCACAGAAACCTCACATGTCCATGGGCGCATATGGGCAGCTTGTGGGCATTAAAACCCATCCTCTTTGCCACCACGCCTATGCATTACGTAAGCCACATAAGGGTAAAGTTTTGCTAAACCCACAACAGTAAAATCAGTCTGTTTATGCAGTAAAGCATACTAGTTATACTCACTGTGGAACCTAAGGGGTTAATCCTTCGCATTGCATCCTTTTTTTTTAACCTCCCATTCTTCCACTGTCCCCAATCTATCTTCTGATAGAACAGAGCCTTGAGGGCAAGCTGCACATGGCACATGCTCAGTTTGGTGTGTATCACTAGAAAGGTTTGTTTTTGTTTTGTTTTTTAACTTGAGAGAGTGCATGTGTTCAGCTCAGGGCCAATTGGCGCTTTCCAGATAGAGGATCAGGTGTCCAGCAACAAGCTTGAACCAGTGCTCAGCCGGACACTGATAGAAGACATTAAACTGCTGATGAGAAAATGTATTTGACAGTTTATATTTACTAAAATAATTGCATTTCTGTGTACTGTGGGAGACCAGATATAGTAAATACAGTGCCCTGGGTTTAGTAACACGTTAACATACAAACATCTAATACTAGCACATGAATGTTGTGAGAATAGAGCACAGCAGTATTGATCTCCTTTCAGACACTGGGGGTCATTTACTAAGATGAATGCGCTGCGCCGGTTCATACCTTAATTGGTGCGCCGGATAAATCATTAATTGAGCTTTTGAACTGGCGCATGCATATGCGCAACAGCAATAATAATATGCCATTGATAATAGAGCACGCCATATCATTAAGAGTCCATTCACACAGGGGCAACACGACTTCCAGCGTGACTTTGGGAGGTAACTTGGACACGACTTGAGTATGAATCACAACACGACTTGGGGCGCCTTACAAC